>NC_137869.1:29023132-29105632 GCF_963924005.1 Protomyctophum bolini | reverse complement strand
TAATACAATGTGCTCATAGAGTGTGTACTGTAGGTATATACAGTATGTAGTACAATGTGCTGGTAGAGTGTGTACTGTAGGTATATAGAGTAGAGTGTGTACTGTACTGTAGTAGTACAATGTGCTGTATAGAGTGTGTACTGTAGTAGTAGTACAATGTGCTGGTAGAGTGTGTACTGTACTGTAGTAGTACAATGTGCTGGTAGAGTGTGTACTGTACTGTAGTAGTACAATGTGCTGGTAGAGTGTGTACTGTAGTAGTAGTACAATGTGCTGGTAGAGTGTGTACTGTACTGTAGTAGTACAATGTGCTGGTTTAGTGTGTACTGTAGTAGTAGTACAATGTGCTGGTAGAGTGTGTACTGTAGCAGTAGTACAATGTGCTGTATAGAGTGTGTACTGTAGTAGTAGTAGTACAATGTGCTGGTAGAGTGTGTACTGTAGTAGTAGTACAATGTGCTGGTAGAGTGTGTACTGTACTGTAGTAGTACAATGTGCTGGTAGAGTGTGTACTGTAGTAGTAGTACAATGTGCTGTATAGAGTGTGTACTGTAGTAGTAGTACAATGTGCTGTATAGAGTGTGTACTGTAGTAGTAGTACAATGTGCTGGTAGAGTGTGTACTGTAGTAGTAGTACAATGTGCTGGTAGAGTGTGTACTGTACTGTAGTAGTACAATGTGCTGGTAGAGTGTGTACTGTAGTAGTAGTACAATGTGCTGGTAGAGTGTGTACTGTACTGTAGTAGTACAATGTGCTGTATAGAGTGTGTACTGTAGTAGTAGTACAATGTGCTGGTAGAGTGTGTACTGTAGTAGTAGTACAATGTGCTGGTAGAGTGTGTACTGTACTGTAGTAGTACAATGTGCTGGTAGAGTGTGTACTGTAGTAGTAGTACAATGTGCTGGTAGAGTGTGTACTGTAGCAGTAGTACAATGTGCTGTATAGAGTGTGTACTGTAGTAGTAGTAGTACAATGTGCTGGTAGAGTGTGTACTGTAGTAGTAGTACAATGTGCTGTATAGAGTGTGTACTGTAGTAGTAGTACAATGTGCTGGTAGAGTGTGTACTGTAGTAGTAGTACAATGTGCTGGTAGAGTGTGTACTGTACTGTAGTAGTACAATGTGCTGGTAGAGTGTGTACTGTAGTAGTAGTACAATGTGCTGGTAGAGTGTGTACTGTACTGTAGTAGTACAATGTGCTGGTAGAGTGTGTACTGTAGTAGTAGTACAATGTGCTGGTAGAGTGTGTACTGTAGCAGTAGTACAATGTGCTGTATAGAGTGTGTACTGTAGTAGTAGTACAATGTGCTGTATAGAGTGTGTACTGTAGTAGTAGTACAATGTGCTGGTAGAGTGTGTACTGTACTGTAGTAGTACAATGTGCTGGTAGAGTGTGTACTGTAGTAGTAGTACAATGTGCTGGTAGAGTGTGTACTGTAGTAGTAGTACAATGTGCTGGTAGAGTGTTTACTGTAGTATAGTACAATGTGCTGTATAGAGTGTGTACTGTAGTAGTAGTACAATGTGCTGGTAGAGTGTTTACTGTAGTATAGTACAATGTGCTGGTAGAGTGTGTACTGTAGTAGTAGTACAATGTGCTGTATAGAGTGTGTACTGTAGTAGTAGTACAATGTGCTGGTAGAGTGTTTACTGTAGTATAGTACAATGTGCTGTATAGAGTGTGTACTGTAGTAGTAGTACAATGTGCTGTATAGAGTGTGTACTGTAGTAGTAGTACAATGTGCTGGTAGAGTGTGTACTGTACTGTAGTAGTACAATGTGCTGGTAGAGTGTGTACTGTAGTAGTAGTACAATGTGCTGGTAGAGTGTGTACTGTACTGTAGTAGTACAATGTGCTGGTAGAGTGTGTACTGTAGTAGTAGTACAATGTGCTGGTAGAGTGTGTACTGTAGCAGTAGTACAATGTGCTGGTAGAGTGTGTACTGTAGTAGTAGTACAATGTGCTGTATAGAGTGTGTACTGTAGTAGTAGTACAATGTGCTGGTAGAGTGTTTACTGTAGTATAGTACAATGTGCTGGTAGAGTGTGTACTGTAGTAGTAGTACAATGTGCTGGTAGAGTGTGTACTGTAGTAGTAGTACAATGTGCTGGTAGAGTGTTTACTGTAGTATAGTACAATGTGCTGTATAGAGTGTGTACTGTAGTAGTAGTACAATGTGCTGGTAGAGTGTGTACTGTACTGTAGTAGTACAATGTGCTGGTAGAGTGTGTACTGTAGTAGTAGTACAATGTGCTGGTAGAGTGTGTACTGTAGTAGTAGTACAATGTGCTGGTAGAGTGTGTACTGTACTGTAGTAGTACAATGTGCTGGTAGAGTGTGTACTGTAGTAGTAGTACAATGTGCTGGTAGAGTGTGTACTGTAGCAGTAGTACAATGTGCTGGTAGAGTGTGTACTGTAGTAGTAGTACAATGTGCTGTATAGAGTGTGTACTGTAGTAGTAGTACAATGTGCTGGTAGAGTGTGTACTGTAGTAGTAGTAGTACAATGTGCTGTATAGAGTGTGTACTGTAGTAGTAGTACAATGTGCTGGTAGAGTGTTTACTGTACTGTACTGTAGGTATATATGCCAGATGGAAAAGCAGTGCAGTGTGTCAGAGAATGGGAGGGTCAGGCTGTCATCTCAGCTGCTGGAACCTGTTGTTCCTGTGAGAGATTATCCAGCAGCCTGATACATTCTGTGGAACTATAGTGAAAAACAAAAATAAACGCTCTGGGAAGGGAGGAAAATAAAAGCCTGTGAAGGTTCACCAGAAACCTACAGGACGAATGAGCGATATTACCAACGCAATGAGATAACATTCCCTCGTTTAGCAGAGCTTCAAAACTCGTTAGCCACTTGCTAAACTGCTGCAAGTAAGGGGACAAAATACATGCAACGTGACAAAATTCATGCAAAAAGTGTTTTAACACTTTAGCTGGGGAATTTTTCATAATAAAGGCACCTAGAGTGCCCAGCAGATGGGGAGGCATAATCTTCCGTTACTACCTCGTTCTGTCATATCTAAAGTCTCTCTAGAAGCATTTATATTCCAAACAAGATGCTTGATTAAGTCAGAAATGAGGACAGAACATCAGCGTTATGATCAAAACCATGGACAGCGCCGTTGATTTAGAGAGAAGAGACAGTTTAGTCGGGCCGTAAACAAGGAAGTGAACGGCAGTGCGCATGCACGAATGTCTAGGTGCTGTATAAGTGCTGTATAAATCGTTACTAACACTAACACTTTTGGACAATGTTCAATTCAAGCATAAAGGTCAGAGATGAGACGGACCCAGATAAATGCTCTCCAAGGCTACCATAGTTAAAGAAAGAAAGATGTGACTGTTGAACAAACCGAACAGAGGAACTATTGATATACAGTAGCCTAAAGCTGTTCAATGAGATGAACTGTGAACTCATTAAAGCGTGGACAGCTTTCTGGATGTCACACAGTTGTAGCACTTTAAGCAACTTAATGGAACAAAAAGGTTTCTCAAGGCAGAGACTAAAAGCACTCATGAAAGAGATGAGACCCTGTGGAATCATCTGCAGCTCAGGGCGCTGGGTTAGTTATTCTGTTCTGTTGTTGCTGGGTCTCTGCTGTCTTAACGGTTGAAGACTTGGTTGATTGATTGATTGGTTGGTTGATTGATTGATTACTTTATTAGTCAGAAATGTAAACAGCTTATGGTACATGCAGTAAGACATTAAAGCTAAATGGATAGTTACACACATTGTGATCCTATGTATGCAATTCACCAAGATGGCATACAAAATGACAAATAATACAAATTGTCAACAAATGCAAACACTATACACTACGTACAAAAGAGATGGGAAAATTACATTTTGCTCTCCTTTTGGTCTCTTGTGTTTTTTCAGGCCACGTTTGAAAGAATCTGCAGTGTTACACATCTTTTAATGGCATCAGAGCAGTAGAATGAGAACTGTCCCATGTTTGTTCTAAATTGGGAGATCATGGTCGACAGTGATGCTTCCCATGTTGTTTTAGGCAAGCTCTGTCCTACAAACAAATAAATGTAGGCCTAGGTTTGTTATGGTGAGTTACTTTGAAATATTGACTCTGGATGGGCTGGTTGTTGTAGGCTATTTGTTTATGTGACCGACTGTGCATGTATGTGCTTGTATACATAATGCCCCGGGGCATGGTTTCTTCCACATTAAAAGCACTGCTACATATAATGGCCTGTCATTATGTTACTTATGGTTGATTCATTGCACGAGTGTTGCGATTATTTCTGTTTCATTACATGCCGGACTAATGGTTGTTATGTAACTATAAAAATAAATATTGATCAGACAAATATCCCAATAGCACAACACAATAAAACAATCAATCCATGCCTACATAACACTCAGTCAGTGGACAATCTAACAAAGATATTGACTTAACGACCTTCCATTACTTTATCCATTTCTACTGTTTTCTCTATTTCTTTAGCATAAAGTAAGAGCTGAAATTCATTTCCATCAAATACAGCTCACAGTACTGAGTTACACATGGACACGCACACGCAAACACACACACACACACACACACACACACGCACACACGCACACACGCACACACGCACACACGCACACACACGCACACGCACACACACACACACCGTAAAAGAGGACAGAGAGAGGCCATTAGAGTTCCTGTACTCAGCTTAAATTCTCCCTCTGTGGAACATATGCTGTATGCCTAATTCAGGAAGAAAAAAATCCATGGCCGTACAATGGTTTTTGCAGGTTGTGAACCAGCGGGTTTATCTGGGGAATCAATATTCCTTTGTAGGCTGTAGCTCCCTATCAGGCATGCAGCACTGTGTGGTATGGAAACACAAACACAATTGGACCAACCTTTCTGCCCCGTCTCTGTGTCAGTTTAATACCCCATAGCGATGTGTCATTGGAAATGTAGATGGCCGTGGCCTGAGACCGACTCCGGCGAGCAGAAATCAAACTCCTCTGCCAGTGGCACTAATGCTAATGACAATATTGTGGAAAACGGCGGAGGCACGGGGATGCCACTCTGCGCGTATTTGCATGGAGACCCTGCAAAGGAAAAGCCAATTATTTTCCCTCAATGCCCCTGTCAGGTAACCTGAAAGCGCTTGTCCTGCCGCGGAACGCACGCTGCTGGCATCTCATCCATTAGCCGCCGTGCCTTGCCACCGCTATCTATTAACTCCTTTTGTCATTTGCATAATTTTATCAACGTGACAAATGGGAGCCATCCATTCCCTTCCAAATAAGATGAATTGAGCCGTAGTTGCAAAAGAAAGCGGGCGAATGGGAAACTAAACAAAAGCAATGACAGAGAAACAAACACGAGGCCTAGAGAGTCACTCCGGCGGAATGGGGGGCTCCACTTCTTTGATGATGCCGTGACTGCCCCCCTATTAAGATGTGAACGAGGCTGGGCTTTGAGATGGAAGGGTCTGATCTACCTCAGTATTGCAGAATAAATACACTGACAGACCAGTCGAGTTTTTTTTGTCCACTAATCAGAAGCTTCTGAATGCGACTGCGGGGGACATAGGGCCGGTTCTAATAAGCTTGCTGCCCATTTGCTGGGGGCCTCGTGGCACCGTGCACAGTGTAATCCTTAGTGTTAATATAACTCAGAAGACTGTACAAATGGAACCAAATGGGCCCAGTCTTTGGAGTTTACAAATGTACCCTTAAGGGTCCAATTGGTTCAATTCCATTTGTACACACTTCGAAGTAAAGTATAACGCTTAGGACTTTACTGTGCACAAGCCGCTGGCCTGGATGGGTTAATAATGGGAGTGAAAGTGAATGCTATTGTAGCAACTGCAAGTACTAGCTAGTAGCTACACTCTCTCAAACGCATGGCTTGGATAATGCAGTTCTTAATGCCAGCCGTCAGATTGTCATGGATAACAACATAGCATTCACTGATGTTTCGTTCCAAATTACAACGCAGCAAATTGGAAACTCAAGCATGTAATTATGTTGGAATAGAGTGGTTAATACAAACTGGCTGTGATAAAATAGAAAAGTGGAAATAAAAAGCGGACGGTCTTGGCAGAGAGTGCTCGTCTCGACAGAATATTTTTTATTTTACTTTTCATATGTATAGTCTTTATTCTCCCGCTCTCTCTAACTTTCATCCCAACTCAAAAGCCATTTTGGTTCCTTTATTTATGCTCTATCCGGCAGATAGCAAATGTCTCCCGCAGACAAAGAGCCGAGTTGAACTCAACAGAGTCTTCATCATCGCAGTCACAACCTTTGCGTGCCTCCTCTCGAAATGAAAGGCAGAGGGAGAGGGGGGGGAGCACATAGAAACAAGGGAGCATAAAGCAGAGGGGTGGGAGATGAAAGCCAGCAAAGAAAGTTGCCCGGGCTCCAGCAGCATCCATTTAGTGTCAGGCATCTGCTTTTTTATTGCAACCTGATGGCATTATTCTCCCCAGGTACCAGCAGGCAATCACCTCTTTATCACATGGCAATTATCTGTGGTGCGCTGCTCTGTGACTCGCTGACTCTCGGCACTGTCACATGTGACCTCTCGCAGCCCAACTGGCCGCCGAAAACCAAAGGAGGAGACAGGACACAGAGGTGGGGGGAGAGGGGGGGGTCTAGGAGGTGAGGAATGGAAGAAAGAAGGCATAGTCACAATGCCAATTGGACAATGGGACAATAAGGCAAGTTCAAAGACTGAACACTGTAGCTCAAGTGCCTCATTTGTAACCTCCTGGCTCGGAGGCTATATTTCCACAGTAAGGTTTTAATAGGTTTTGTTTCATCTCTGATCCCACTTTGGTGTCTGTGCGCGACACACGTGTGCGTGTGTATGTGTGCGTGTGTGTGTGCGTGCGTTTGAAGCATGAAACTGAGTGTGTGTGGTTGGGGGGGGGGGGGGGGGGGCTGGGCACATGCAAATCATGTGTACAGTATAGCCTGTGTGTGTGTGCGTGTCCCCAGCTTAGCATTTAAACAAGATGGCCAAATGATGCAGTAATCTTTCACTGTAATTTCCTGAGCTGTGCTGTGCAGCGTTCCAAGAGAACGCTTTCAGCTCCGCTCTGAACCGAATCCTTCCAATAGGGGGAGATGTTTCCTAATGTGAGCCTTACAGTCATCATCTCCCCTCTCAACCCACACACGCGCACACACACACACACACACACACACACACACACACACACACACACACACACACACACACACACACACACACACGCTGCTGCTGTCAGTATTAGCATCCAACTAGAACCATTTTCTCTCCTCTCATTTATACAGCTCACATTCAGTCTAATGCATCTTTTAGGGAGGGGAGCCGGGGCACTACGCCTGAGGTGCCTTCAAATCTACAACCTGGCTCTGTCCTCTGACACGGCATGTAGTCTCTACCACCTAGAGACCTAGGAGAAGACTGGCTCTGTCCTCTGACACGGCATGTAGTCTCTACCACCTAGAGACCTAGGAGAAGACTGGCTCTGTCCTCTGACACGGCATGTAGTCTCTACCACCTAGAGACCTAGGAGAAGACTGGCTCTGTCCTCTGACACGGCATGTAGTCTCTACCACCTAGAGACCTAGGAGAAGACTGGCTCTGTCCTCTGACACGGCATGTAGTCTCTACCACCTAGAGACCTAGGAGAAGACTGGCTCTGTCCTCTGACACGGCATGTAGTCTCTACCACCTAGAGACCTAGGAGAAGACTGGCTCTGTCCTCTGACACGGCATGTAGTCTCTACCACCTAGAGACCTAGGAGAAGACTGGCTCTGTCCTCTGACAAGGCATGTAGTCTCTTACCACCTAGAGACCTAGGAGAAGACTGGCTCTGTCCTCTGACACGGCATGTAGTCTCTACCACCTAGAGACCTAGGAGAAGACTGGCTCTGTCCTCTGACACGGCATGTAGTCTCTACCACCTAGAGACCTAGGAGAAGACTGGCTCTGTCCTCTGACACGGCATGTAGTCTCTACCACCTAGAGACCTAGGAGAAGACTGGCTCTGTCCTCTGACAAGGCATGTAGTCTCTACCACCCAGAGACCTAGGAGAAGACTGGCTCTGTCCTCTGACAAGGCATGTAGTCTCTACCACCTAGAGACCTAGGAGAAGACTGGCTCTGTCCTCTGACAAGGCATGTAGTCTCTACCACCTAGAGACCTAGGAGAAGACTGGCTCTGTCCTCTGACACGGCATGTAGTCTCTACCACCTAGAGACCTGTAGGCAAAGCTAAAATGGCTGTCTCTTCTTCACGGAGAGGGAGAGATACATGAGGAGACTTCAGATGATGGAGAAGGAAAGTTACTCATATCACATCTCGTCGTAAACAAAGACCTGCGATAGGATTTATACGGTGGCTACACTGTCAAATCCAGTGGTGGCAAGTAGCTAAGTACATATACTTAAGTACAATTTTGAGGTATTTGTACTTTACTTTTATTTCTACTCCACTACATCTCGGATCTCGGAGCAGATCTACAAGCTCACAATGCGTTGCGAAGCAACACATTGTATCTCTATGTTGCATTATTGATACTTTTACATTTGACCACTTAAACCCCTGCAGCATCCGTATTGTGGGGAAAAGCTTTCGCAGGAAAATAGCAGATCTACAAGTGCACAACGCTCGTCGTGAGCTGAGCTCACAGATCAGCGATTCTCAACCATAATATGGTTGTTTTAGCGAGTGTTAATGGAACCTGTGAGATGACGTTACTCTGAGAGATGAATGAACGCTCAGCATTGCTGAGTGTGTGACTGCGTACACTTTGGGGAACAATTATCACTTGATTCTAAATACTGTTATGGAATCTCTGTCTCTCTCTCTCTCTCTCTCTCTCTGCCTCTCTCCTCGCTTGTGTTTGAAATCACCTTTTTGCAAATAGGATGTCTGCTGTCAGAGCACACCAGTGTCTGTGTCTATCTTGAAAACAGCACATTTCTCATTTTTTGGCGCATGTTGTCAGTGTTGTACTCTCCAATTTGTGTCCGCCCCCCACTAGCACCCCACACCACCCCACCCCTCCTTCCCTGGTTTGACTAAAATCCAATTTACTGGCTGTCAGCTCAACTCTATAATCCTATCCACAGCTGTAGTGGAGAAGGAGCTCTTTGAATTTACCATTTACTGTACTTTACTGTGGGTATGGCTATATATACCATTTCACTCCATGTCTGTATTCTATGCTATATGCCACTTCTCCTCGATCTCCTCTCTTCCTCCTCCCGGCCAATGCATATACTGTATATATATATGGAGAGTAGGCGGACACATAGTGTGTCTTTGGAGATAAAGTCCCTTTTCTGTCACTGCGGGTTTTCCCCCCGCGTCTTGGGGGAGTATGTGCAGTTTATCTTGCCGCCAAAAGAAACATTTAAAGTATTGCCTCATTTCAGCACATTCCCCCATGCAGCAGCTTTGCAGGGAGGATCAGGAGGGCTGTGTGGAGCGCTCATACATGCAGCCAAGGCACCATGCATGTACCACCAGACCACTGTGTGGAGCGCTCATACATGCAGCCAAGGCACCATGCACGTACCACCAGACCACTGTGTGGAGCGCTCATACATGCAGCCAAGGCACCATGCACGTACCACCAGACCACTGTGTGGAGCGCTCATACATGCAGCCAAGGCACCATGCATGTACCACCAGACCACTGTGTGGAGCGCTCATACATGCAGCCAAGGCACCGTGCATGTACCACCAGACCACTGTGTGGAGCGCTCATACATGCAGCCAAGGCACCATGCATGTACCACCAGACCACTGTGTGGAGCGCTCATACATGCAGCCAAGGCACCATGCATGTACCACCAGACCACTGTGTGGAGCGCTCATACATGCAGCCAAGGCACCATGCATGTACCACCAGACCACTGTGTGGAGCGCTCATACATGCAGCCAAGGCACCATGCACATACCACCAGACCACTGTGTGTGGAGCGCTCATACATGCAGCCAAGGCACCATGCACGTACCACCAGACCACTGTGTGGAGCGCTCATACATGCAGCCAAGGCACCATGCACGTACCACCAGACCACTGTGTGGAGCGCTCATACATGCAGCCAAGGCACCATGCACGTACCACCAGACCACTGTGTGTGGAGCGCTCATACATGCAGCCAAGGCACCATGTACGTACCACCAGACCACTGTGTGGAGCGCTCATACATGCAGCCAAGGCACCATGCATGTACCACCAGACCACTGTGTGGAGCGCTCATACATGCAGCCAAGGCACCATGCATGTACCACCAGACCACTGTGTGGAGCGCTCATACATGCAGCCAAGGCACCATGTACGTACCACCAGACCACTGTGTGGAGCGCTCATACATGCAGCCAAGGCACCATGCACGTACCACCAGACCACTGTGTGGAGCGCTCATACATGCAGCCAAGGCACCATGCACGTACCACCAGACCACTGTGTGGAGCGCTCATACATGCAGCCAAGGCACCATGCACGTACCACCAGACCACTGTGTGGAGCGCTCATACATGCAGCCAAGGCACCATGCACGTACCACCAGACCACTGTGTGGAGCGCTCATACATGCAGCCAAGGCACCATGCATGTACCACCAGACCACTGTGTGGAGCGCTCATACATGCAGCCAAGGCACCATGCATGTACCACCAGACCACTGTGTGGAGCGCTCATACATGCAGCCAAGGCACCATGCACGTACCACCAGACCACTGTGTGGAGCGCTCATACATGCAGCCAAGGCACCATGCACGTACCACCAGACCACTGTGTGGAGCGCTCATACATGCAGCCAAGGCACCATGCACGTACCACCAGACCACTGTGTGGAGCGCTCATACATGCAGCCAAGGCACCATGCACGTACCACCAGACCACTGTGTGGAGCGCTCATACATGCAGCCAAGGCACCATGCACGTACCACCAGACCACTGTGTGGAGCGCTCATACATGCACCCAATATATCGTCGCTGTCGGACAGAAACCTTACGGAATCTCCATACGTTGCAGGGAGTTTCGTAAATGAAGGCCCTACTCGATCATACTACACCATCACACACAACGTTTCAAGCTTGTAGAGCTGCTACTTTTGCCGGTTTTGAATTTGAATCCTGAAAAGTCACAGTTTTGGACATAAAAATGATGAGGTTTCCACCCGACAGAAACGACATGCAAAGCTGGACCCCACGGTACAGATAACGAACGACCTCCACCCCCCCCTCCCCACACACACACACACACTCACATACACACCCATCCGTATTATTGCATATCATTTGGAGGCCCGTCTTCAGATTCATTAGATAACGCTTCGGCGGCGATATTAAAACAAGAAAGAGAAACCCTGTGCTGATAATCCATTACTGTCTTGGCGTGCGCTTATTACTTTATCATAAGTTGGGGTTGAGTTTATCTGCAAGGTTGCCTTTGCCTCAGAGTTTCTCTCCACAGTACTTTTCTTTATTCTAGCTGAATTCATTATGGGGCTGTGCATGCGCGTCGTGTGATTCATAGTACTAATACAAGGAGAATTTCACCTTCACCGCCATCACTCACGCGGGTATAATCTTTGTGTCGGAGAAACCACATTACCTGCAAATTCTGCCTTAGATTTAACGGTAATTGAATCTCTCTAATGGTAAAGCATCTATTGTGCCCTTGTTATAGGTGCCTCTCTTTTCACTCACAGCTCCGGTTTTTGTGGCAACATCCCTGGCCATTGTCATGTACTTAGACATGCATACGTGTGTGTGTGTGTGTGTGTGTGTGTGCGCGCGTGTGCGTGCATGTGCGTGTGCGTGTGAGAGCACGAGCGATGGAGTGAGTGGGTGTGTTGAGAAAGAGAGGGGGAGCAGCAGTGAGAGACAGCTTTTGCTATACACAGTGTGTGTCTGTGTGCTAGACGTGAGTTTGTCCACATGAGCACGCAGGCAGCCACGCACGCAGCCTCACATGCACGCACACACACACACACACACACACACACACACACACACACGCACACGCACATGCACACGCACACACACGTGCGTCCGACTGTATGAGTCGACACAGGCCTCTGCCATAGTAAATAAGAGTCATGGCCGACCTGCGCACGGCACAATGGTCTCCCTGCAGACCAACCGCTGCCTCCACTACCGCCCCTTAAACATTTGCATTTCTCCACATTTCCTGGGGACGGGGCTGCATTTCATGAATGGTAATGAAGGCGGAGAGTTTTACTGGAGAGAGCACCAAGAGATGGCCTTGCAATTACTCCAGGATGGTCAATTTGCACATTTCACACTGGGGCCTGTGGCTGTGATATGAAAATGAAGGAAATGGATAAACCCCCCGAGAGACCCCCGGCCAGCGTCCCACAATTAATCCTGGCATTTAGAGAGAGAGAGAGAGAGAGAGAGGGAGAGAGAGAGAGAATATATACCTTTTTACATTCAAATACGGAAAAATAAATAAATAAATGAATTGTCCATTCCTTCTTCTGTAAATAAAGTGTTTTTTTGTGTATGTGTGTATTTATGCAGCGCCCTGTGGCAGAAGCCCAGGGGGTTTTAGCTTGGTGGTGGTGGACTGAAACCTTAAATTCATTTCAGCTCCTTTTTCAAGCAGTTTACACACGGGCGTGAGTGAGTGCGTGCGTCCCTGCGTGCGTGCGTTAGTTGCCTATGGAATATTCTGAGTCATGTGTGGCTCTGAGGCCCAGAGGGAGAGACAGAGGAGAGAGGGGGAGGGGGGGGGGCCTGCGTGGGCTGAGTGAACTCATCAAAGAGCCAGGGGTCTGCAGTGTGTGGATGGTGCCATGCCCTGTGGGGGAGGGGGGAGGGTAAAGAGGGTAGAGTTGGTGAGAGGGTTACAGAGTTGAACTCACAGCATGTGTGTGCGTGCCTACGTGCAGAGGTTAGTGAGAGGCTAGGCACGGTGGCGTGGCAGTGCACGTTTTTGGAGCGAGGGAACGAGAGAGAGAGAGGGGGGGGAGCGAGAGAGCAATAGTCCCTAAAGAAAGCTGTGCAACGGTATCAAAAAAAGGTCAAGGCTCTATATTATATAATAATCGTGCTGTGTTTTTTTCCACCCTAAAACATTATCATCAGGTATTATTATTATATATAAGGAGGAAGATTTTTTCAAAAAAGTCTACAGTCTAAAGTCTATTTGTTAAAATGTCATTTTTATGTGGACACATCTTAGACTGAGTAAATATGAATAGATATGGCACCCGAGTTCTCCTCCCATCCACTTGCATTAAGTTGCTCTAAAGCGCATGAGGCGTTTCCGGGTAGGAACAGAGTGCATCCTGGGATGGATTTGCCCCAAACACATGAACGCGCTGCCGTTGACTATCGCGTTGCACAGTGCACACGTTCACGTGCGTTCACATATGAAACAGCGTTCACGTGTCATCGTGCACAATGATAGTCAACGGACCAGCGCGTTCATGTGTTTGGACCCACGCTGCAATACCAAATTCGGCTACTATGTCCATTTGGCCTCAGGGTTTCCTCTGGGTGCCGTCTCTATTCATATATACTCTAAGGGACACATCCACCAGTTCATTAAAGGTATAGGGCAACGGAAATGGTGGACATTTTATTTTGAAGTTTTAGCTTGAAACGCTGGCTCTGAAGTTTCTGAACCAATCAGAGAGTCGCATCCCTCCAGGCTATGGGTCAGCTAAGTCTGTGACTTCCTGCACGTGAATATCATTTGTAAACAAAGTGACAAGAGGGGAAAAGCATGGGGAAAAACCAGTGGGTATTCCCAAGTTGCATCGTTCCCAAGTAGGCCGGTGGCTGATGGGCACGTACATGTCTAGTATTATATAATCAACAGCAGTGGTATTACGTAGCTGTTTGCAAAGTCATTTTAATACCTACAGTACAGCAATATGGCATTCACTCTGCTCAGTAGGGTTGGCTGTTACACTATAGAATCCAACTAAGAAAGTAAATGGTAAATGGTGCATTTATATAGCGCCTTTATCCAAGGAGCTTTACATTCACACACACATTCATGCAAGGCACCAACCAGCACATCAGGAGCAATGGACACTCTGGGGGAGCCCGGGTTCGAACAGGAAACCTTGTGGTTTCCATCCAGCCACTGTACCCCAGAGCCACCGCCGAGTAGGCTAATTAATACCGTTTGTCTACTCTCGCTCCAAGACGTCACATTAAAGCGACCTCCTCCGAGAGTCTTTGCGTTGCTGACTAAGGTAGAAGAGTACAAGGATGCCGAGGTAGAGGATGACAAAATGCAGGTTCCTTGCAGACTATAAGGGCCTTGCATTCCAATTAACGATAACTACAACCGTATAATACGTTGTTGGCAGATCATGGAAGAATCCACACCACTGCTTTAACAGGGATCACTTTCAGAGCAATTGATTAACAGTCAATCAAAATCCATCCCATTTCAATAAATCACTCATGTTCAACATGTTGACAGAATGTTAGTGTTCATTAGAGTGGTTCATTATGATTATATACGTTTGTGTTTAAAAGAAAATAACCATCCTTTCCTATCGGCGAGGCAGTTTGTAAAATGCCGATGGCTGAGGGGACAAAACTCCTAACCCATTTAGACCTGAGGCCAATTCTAAAAACACCTTCTAAAGCCTAACCTAAGGTTTCTGAAAACATTACAATTTTGTATTCAGAAATTAAACAAAATAATGATGTTGCTAGCAACGACTAATGAGACACAGAGGTAGCATGCGGACTGAAAGGTATAACAACGTATAGCGGACCTTTTCCCACGCTAAGGGTCTGTATCTTTGTCCAGATGGTATGATATTGTCCAAGATATGTGAAACTGTCAACCTGTTCTCTTGTTTTATCCACATTCAGTCAGTGCACCACTGTGTAAAATGAGAAATGGTGTTCCGATAATCCGTAATAGAGTTATGTCATGTCATGGAGCAGTCCGAGAAGGCCAGTGAAACTGATTAAACTGGCACACTAAGGGTGCACCCTAACCTGTGCTTTGTTTAAACGATGATTGAGCATATAATGCCAACAGCACTGGCGTTTCTGTGAGTTTGAGTTGAGTGTTTAGAAACACTTGAAAGGGGTTCAAGTGGTTAGATGCAGGAGTGTTTTATGTCCACATCATACTGCATTTGGCATGTAACCACGTGTACGCAGCCAGTGCTCAAGTACTACAGTACATGGCTGGATGTGTAGGCGTGTGCATATAGCATAAACTACTGTGTGTGTATACGTATTAAATCCATATCTCTACACAAAAGTAGCAGAGCTACAAGCTCAAAACACGTCGCTTCGCGCCGGGTGGAATTGTGTTCGTATAGATGCTCGACAAGTTATAATAAACGCAGTTTATAATATTCAATGAGCTTACTGTATGTCACAAGAAATTGTAAACGTTTTCATAGAACTTGCAATGTACATGCTTCATAGACAGTGCTACTCAAAAGACTGCTACTCAATAATCCAATTTAACAGCACAGTTTAACTGGTCCACGAGTGTACAAACATAATGGTCTCAGAGTTACTGTAAATAATCATTGAATATCTTACTGTGGCCGTGCTGTAGTGCTGCACTGTGTGTGTGTGTGTGTGCGTGTGCGTGTGCGTGTGCGTGTGCGTGTGCGTGTGCGTGTGCGTGTGCGTGTGTGTGTGTGTGCGTGTGCGTGCGTGCGTGTATCCTGCTGTACTGTACGTACAGTGTTCAAATTGCTGGGGGAGATGGGGGATGGTCATTCATTTTTAATTGCCAGTGGGATATGATTTTATCTCTGCTTCTGGTCCGACTGAATTAAATACATGTATACAATATCATAATTTAACAGTTTAATTAAAAATAATCTTAACCTGGCATCCATTTTGGGGAGAATTGTTACATTTGTAATAATAATAAAATAGAAAAAAAAATCTAAACATTGCCGAAATACCATCACACATGTACAATCTCACAATGAGCTTGTAGTTAAGAAAACTACCCCCTCTTTTCATTTACCACTTCCACCAGCATCAATAGTATTTTGAAGAAAGCCATTGACGGAAACAGCCGATTGACAAGCTCACAGCGCGCCGCGTTAGTATCGTGCAGAAACATAAGAGTCGCCAGTATAGAGCTCTGAGGCGCTCAACTATGCATATGGAACATGTAGTCCCCATCACTCACTGTGTGTGCGTATAGGCTAGGGTAGGGGTTAGCATGTAGTCCCCATCACTCACCGATTGTGCGTAGGAGCTGTAGGTTAGGGTTGGGGTTAGCATGTAGTCCCCATCACTCACCGCGTGTGCGTAGGAGCTGTAGGTGCTGAAGGGCAGGGCGATGGCGGGGTTGAAGATGCCAAACTGCCCCACCATCTGCTGCATGCGTCTGATAGTGCGCTCCTTGTCTGTGTCGGCAAACTTGACTACCAGACTGGACGACGCCCCCTAGAGAGAGAGAGAGAATCAGAGCAGTTAATTTGGACAGCACATTTTTATTTAGTTTTAGTCATGTTTTAGTCATCAAAAAAGTTTTAAGTTGGGACTAGTTTTAGTCTACTACATATAAAGTTTGGTGGGACTTAATGTTGTCATAATGCTTGATGTGACACTTAAGACTTAACCCATTCACTATACTTCAAAAGAGTGAGTAACGCCCACGGACACAATACCAGAGGGAGCATTCTACTATGCATTCATTCTACTATTGTGCCACCAAGATGTTAAATGCTGAGTGGTAACACCATATCACACGACAAAATACAAGTACATATGTACACGGTCAAGTAAAAATAGCAATACCACATGCAGAAATACTCTGTGAGAAGCAAAGGTCCTGTATTCAGAATTGTACTGTAAAACCACAAAAGTATTAAAAGATATACCTAGTAGGAATACTCATTATAAAGAATGTCCCAGTTCACAATCAGTTTTGTGAAAATGTCAACTTCTGGTGACCAATTGGAAAGGAGAGGGAAATAAATAAATATATATCTCCATTGAAATTCAATTCATTTGATTACTGTGCCAGTTTCAAATCAAATATAAACGGCTATAAATCCTTTCATATCGAAACGAGGTCTTTGCCATGACCTTCTTTTATTCGCAGCCAATAACCATCTGCTGCTTTCTCTTCTAAACAGAGAGCTCTCACCTCCCCTAACCTCAAACGCAGACACTGGACAGTCTGTTTTCACCTAACCTCAAACACAGGCCTACTGCAGTCCCTGTGCTGTGGACACTGGACAGTCTGTTTTCACCTCAGTGATGTAAATAGGTTTTCAATGTAATGGGTCCCGGGACCCAGGGGTGGTCGCTTAGATGGGTTCCAGGGACATTATGAGTCCTACTTCAAGTTCAACTACGTTAGAGTACAGTACTGAGTACAGTACTGGGTCCTGGGATGCAGTAGTGACTGTCTAAGGATGTAGTATGCAGGGTATTTGCATCACTATCACACGCACGCACGCATGCAAATTATTAATTCAAAACATACAATAAATCACTTCAGCCCTTCGTGATTCGTTGTGAGCTTGTAGATCTGATATTTTTAGACATTTTAAAACTTGCGAAATGGGACATTCTGCATAATAATCAGTACTTTTACTTTTGGTACTTCACGTATATTATGAGGCCAATTTTGTTTTCTACATTTACTAAAATAAATTCAGATTTATTTCTACATTGTAAGTATTGGAAAAATGGAGTATACTTCTTCCATCGCTGGACCCAACTCAACATATTTACAAAACACCAGGCTTCTCAACTCCAAAAGCAAGTAGACGTAACGCATGCAGCGTTCATTAGCAACAGGATCTGATGTCAACATCAATGCTTAGCAAGCTCCTCGCATCCAGTGTCAGGCCTTGGAGTTTCATGGCACTAGAAACTACACGATTGCACATTTGTCTTATTGGCAATTCTCTGTCTTACATATTTGTTCTTTGCAGACAGCATACATAAACATGAAACCAACAGAGGTGTGCGAGATATATAAAAAAAAATGAGTTATGTTTATGTCAAGGTGTTCTCCTGGCAGATGCAGCTAGAATGCTTCATTCCCTTCAATTAATGTACATAGAACATCTATCTAAATGCACCATGTACGTCTGTCTGTACGTATACGTGTGTACGGCTGAAATGCAGGTAACTTGAGAACCGTTCGCCCCACCGACTACAAATTTGACACACAGGGAGTGCATAGTGCACGGCGCATACACATCAAACGGCGACATACGCATCGAAGCACTGGACGAAAACCATTACTTGCGCGCTCTGCTTGCGCAAGTAATAACAGGGTAGGGTGTGCATTTCCAACTTGAATAGTTCCAACTAGGCCAGTGCCCAATGGGCACTGCTCTAGTACATGCAAAGTTACCCAGGGCTGTAGTGATGCTGTCTACATACGTAGCCTGAGCTAACATGTTAGGTTTCTGGTTTAGAGGGGCGGGTCGCGGCTGAGATTTGCGCACACCCTGATTGGTTCACCGATCTATCCGTCAGCCCTGGTCCCTCCTCTCCCCCCTAGTGCAGCACTACGTCACATAATTTGGAGCGACGCCCACCCGGAAGGGTTGACACCCACTTCTAGACCAGAGCGGCCAATGCGTTTCCCCAGGTTTTCATTTCAGGAAAATGAAAGCCTGGGTACCGAGGCTATGACATACGGTACACTGCACATTTTATCCCCACTCATATAAATAGTATAAAAGGTAACCTTGGTGCTCCCACTCTCAGTCATAAGGTCAAATGATCTGCAACGTATAATTATGTGAAATGGGCGTTAAGATTGACAGGGTGCCATGCAGTAAGTGTCTGCTGACCTTAGTGAAGGTGTTCTTAAAAGAAAATGTTGCACTTTTCAGCCTCTTACTTTCACTCTTTCTCTCTCTCTCTCTCTCTCTCTCTCTCTCTCTCTCTCTCTCTCTCTCTCTCTCTCTCTCTCTCTCTCTCTCCATCTCAGTCTCTCCCTCTCTGGGGTGTTCTGTCCTCTTCGCGTCTCGTTTCTCATCCAGCACTATTCCCTTGGTCTTGCCGTCGGGATAATGAAACCATGCAGGTGTGCATCTGCCACACACCCTTCATTAAGAATCTTTAAATGATTCGGCGTTACACTTGACCTTTCAGCGAGCTCCACCTCCCCTCCCCCTCCCCGAAAACTGGCCAATCGATCCACATGAAAGGCCGAAATATTACTCTGATCTGACAGTGTAGAAAGGTTGTGTGTGTCAGCCGTGATAAGAGGCGCACCCCCTGAAATTGATGTGAGGTTGTCAATAATGGAGCTGCATGGATTGGATCGGGGGCTGCGGGTTGGGGTCTTTAGAAGGGTTAAAGGGGTTGGGGCTTGTTTGGGATCTTCTGGGTTCAATCTGTGGAGGGTTTGGGTTAGAGCTGGGATCCAGCCCGTGTCCGACCCGAAACCAGCCCGACCTTAATTATTAATACATGCGTCCGACCCGGGCCCGACACCGACGCTCCCCCCCCCCCCCCCTGTACATTATTGTCATAATGTACAGCTTGCCTTGCTTGACTGTTGCGACATTGTACCACACTGTGTCTTGTAAATTACCATGAAAGGGGACCATCTATAGCCTACTAGTACTGTAGCTACTACTACGCTGATAGTATAACACACAGGATTGTGATTTTTGAGTGGTGCATCCACTCCTATAGACAGCTATGTGTGTACAGTACAGTACAGCTCACTTCAGACGGGTCTTTTTATAATACATATACTTTTTTTGTTTGTTTTTAAAGGAGAATGATGCCTGGTGCTCTTGGAACCCTCCTCAGAACAGCGGGGGGGAGAGGTACAGATTTGGCTCCCTGCCTCTCCCCGGCCTGTGGACCCGGCAGACCGGTGAGTGTGTTGTTACAATGTTACAATCATGTTATTACAGTTTTACAATGTCATTAGCGTTACAATGTTATTGCAAGATTACTACAATGTTGTTACAATGTTAAACAGTTTTCGAGGGAATTTGAGTACTTCCGGTCATTCCTTGAAATGTTGATTTCATCTCGGATCCAAATATTATACTTTTACCTCCACTACATTTATTTGAAAACATTAGTTACTTTGCAGATTTCTTTTAATACACAAACACTTGTGCAGTCTTACCAGCATTGATGATTGATTTGACATCGGCAATTCTGCATTGGCAATATTTAATCCACACAGCGTGGAGCGGGCAGCTGTAGGCTACTTTGGGACTGTTCGTGCAAAGTTGCAAACTCTTAATAAAATGCTATTCAATCAAACAATCATCAAACTATTTATATTAATCCAACCATCACGGTTTACATGTTGTCATGGAGGAAGAGGATCACATCCACTGTGGGTGAGTTCAACCTTAGGCTGACGCCATCCTCCTCTCTTCAGTGGTTCTTCCAGCTGCGCCCCATATGTAACCATTCTGTAGCTCCTGACCTACAGAATTAGTGTAGGCACTGAGGTTCACATGGGGCTACGTTTGCTGCTGCTGCTTGCAGCGCGTTGCAAGTTTGCAACAACAAGCGGTGCTGCTGCGCCACGCGTCCTGGTTAACCAGGACACAGAGAGACAGACTAGTCGGATAATTTTTATTCATATTTACACTTTATTTTCTATATATCGACAGCATGGGCGGCCCGAACCGTATCCCGACCACCAAGTATGGTAGGCAGGCAGTTCTAATAGACAACTTTAATGCTTGGTTTTAAGAAGGAAGCCTTCCTTCTTCCCCCCCCCCCACCCCCTCTCTCTCTCTCTCTGTGCCTGTGGTACACTGGAGATGCTGTGGGGTTTGAGAGCGTGTCAATCACAATTCATTTTCACATTTCAACAGCCTGATCGTGTGCATGGGGCTCAGGGTCTCTGCCGTGCTGACGTAGACGAGATCTGCAGGTTGCCGGAGAGAAGTTCAAAGACAGGCCGCTGACTGCAAAATTGTTGAACATAGATCTTATTCTCTCTCTCTCTCTCTCTCTCTCTCTCTCTCTCTCTGCCTAATATTCTGTATTTAGTTGTTGACGTTCTCCACGGCCCGCTAAGCTCCATGCCGTTTTCTTGTCAGGTCTGAATCACATGGATTGAAGGACGGGTGAGCTGTCTGTCCGCCTGTCTGCCTGATTTAGCTAAGTGTTTTATTGACTCGCTGACTGAATGGCAGGCTAGTTACATCATTTTGTTCAGCATTTCTGCCACCTGATGCCATATGATGACATTTAGCCTCTCAAACCCAAAACGTAGAACATGGGATACATCAGCTACTCCATATAGTAGTAGAAGTAGACTCACTTCAAGGTTAACTTGGGCACAACTCCAGTAGCGGGGCCCCTGACTGTTGTGTCTGCCCAGCGTTTTACTATCAGTGCCATTAAGTTTATTACAAGGTATAACTTTAGGAGAGTCTAGGACAGGACAGTGCGGGCAGGCGGCAAGACCGGAATACAGAGGAGCTCCTCGTAGTACACGCTGAATATTTTAACTCAACGCCACACTAAAAAAGCTATTAAAGGCCTAGCTGCTTTGGTAATGAGACGCATGTAGCTGCTTGCTCCTCTTGGCTTCTCGGGTTTCTGTAGAAGTCAGGGATTTATAATCTGAGGGTATTAAGTTGTCTGCGACTCTGCAGCCAGGCCTCCTCTCCTATTCCGTCAACCAGGCTGGAGTGCGCCTGCTTGCATAATGGAAAATGTGGTTAATCGTAGATTGACTTGTCTGGATGAGTGAGAGGAATACAAAGCATTGTATAGTTTGTCTGTTTCACACACAACTCTAATTTTGTCCTTGTACCCTTCTTGTTTCTCTTCTCTTCTCTTCTCTTCTCTTCTCTTCTCTTCTCTTCTCTTCTCTTCTCTTCTCTTCTCTTCTCTTCTCTTCTCTTCTCTTCTCTTCTCTTCTCTTCTCTTCTCTTCTCTCTGTCTTGTAATGTCTTTCTTTCTCCAAAGCTTTAGGAGTTCTATAGTATAGACCCCCTAAAGCTATACATTCTTTCACTTTGCCATCATGCTGTCTCTCCTTGGGGTGCCGCCACGCATCTCATGGTCGGCCAGTTTAAGCGTCCGTTGCCACCATTGTTTATCTCCCAATTTCTCTCAGTCAGGCCTGTCAGGGTATCAGTGAGCGGAATCTCCATCGCTACAAAGGAGAAGAGGGACGAAGTGTGGAGTAAAAGTCTCATTACATTTTTAAGCTGCCAAGTGTGAGCGGAATCCCCCTGCTGGGCGGCTCCCAGCGGCCTTTAGAGCCACTGGAGGAAGGGGAGTTAAACAGGGTGGATGAAACGGCAAGCAGCACCACAGAGCCCAGGAAAAGAGAGGAATTTGGATTTCAAAAGGAAAGTCAGCCTCTTTGCAATTCCTTCTCATTGCTGAGGAAGGCTCTGTCTGTCCGAAGCCCACGGCCCCTCATTGTGAATGAGGGAGATAAAGCCGCATAGCTATTTCCACAAGTTTCATTTTTACTGTACCTTCGTGGCTTACTTTATAATATGATAATAAGGATACATCTCTGCTTTCCCACTTAAGCCTGATTTACACTTCATTGTATAAACACAAAGCAGCACGTTGTGAGCCTATGCATCTGCTATTCTAGCTGCGCGACGCAGTCATATGACAATTATACAGTACATTTTGCCCATATAGGCCTAGGCTATTTTTGAGAATTTTCATCTATAATACCATGCTTAAAAAAGGGACACCAGGTTAATGCATGCTGGGCAAGACCTAATAGCCGGTTTAACTAAACGGATGTACCGGAATTTGGCAGAAGTACCGCCCATGGAAATGATGTTGACACTTTTGATGTTTACATTCTGATTCACAGTGTTGTGATTGGTCTCAAAAGATCGTTGTCGGGGGAAATACGTACGACGGAAGTCCCGCCCCTTACCTAACCCTAACCGCAAGCACGGGAGCAGCGCATGCTCGGCCGCACTTCACACCGTTGTTTCCGCATGTCGGTCCGTTGGTGTGTCTAATCTGCGTGTGCATCCCCCAGGCTTTTCTCTTCTCAGATGAGTAAAGGCTGGGAACGAGGCTATGGTTAATGTGCTTTAACTTTAACATGTTATACTTGCAATAGCTCACAGTGTGTCATGGTGCATGCCGTAAGTCAAGACCAATCCACCAATGATTCGCCATGCAACTCCTTGCAACATGCAACCACAAACAAAGAGCTTTCCAATGATCTGATATCTGACATAAGATTACCAGTGATCTCTATGTGCCAACAAATGCACAGGCATCACAGTTTTTTTTCCTCCATCTACGCCTGCAATGCTGATGTAATGACCGTGATGAATGACAGTATACGTTCGCTTCTGAGTAAAATGCCTTTGCTTTCATTTCCTCTCTTAATCAGAACACAATGCCGATAAAATAGCCCCGTTTCTTGCAATTCAGGCATCATATTTCATCAGCGTTGCTTGGAAGCAATTTCACTTTCCTTGAAACTTTGATGCGAAATCTACATTAGGCTGGGTTTGAACTCGGGGCATTAATTCATGGCGTGTGCCAATGACGTGGAGTTTATGGGGAGGAGAGCTTTGAATAAGTTTGAACAAATTATCTCTTACAATAGCATGCATGCACACACACGCACACGCACGCGCTCGCGCACACACACACACACACACACACACACACACACACACACACACACACACACACACACACACACACACACACACACACACACACACACACACACTGAATAAATGGATGGCTACATTCAGCCCGCATGTGCAAGTGCGCTTAGAAGGCCCATACTTTGCATTCAAGTTGTTTGCTTCCCCTCCTAATTATACTGATAAGGCATTCCCGCCCATTACTCCACCCTCACTATCCGGAGAAAAAATATATAAATACACATCCTATTTAGTGCTTGGTTAGTAAAATAATAGATGGCTGTAATCTATTAGGTTATTAGAATGTAAATTGCCTGGGAAGAAACAGTAGGGAGAGGGGGGGACGGGGACGCAACGCTTCTTGAGCCATAAACAGTAACTTAAAACATAATGGCAAGTAGATTATTTAATGAGTAGAAGCACAGAGATCTATCATCGCATGTGAAATACTGACAGTCAAGTGCTGCATCTCATTGAATACATAACTAGATCATGGTGGTCATCTGCCTGAGGCCTGCATAATGCTACTGTCTCTGGTGGCTTCCATCTTTGCTTTGGTCCATTGCACCTCTCTTAAAGGAGCGCTTCGCCCATTTTCATTTTATCTTCACATAACTGCCGGTGTTTAAACCTTTGTAGTGTATACAGTACACATTGGCTGTTTGAAACAAGCTCACAACATGTCGCACCGTGTTGTGAGCTTGTCGATCTGCTTCTCCCCCCCCCCCACCCCCAAAATGACAAATATGTACACAAAATGTACACAAATCTAAATCTTGTATGGCGGTCCCTGGCACAAATTATTTTCAGATGGGGTGTAGAACAAAGAGAGGGCTTGCAACTCACTTTAGGATGAGTTGGTCTTTGTCAAGGGTCTGTGGACAAATACATATTATTTTGGGGGTCCTTGAATGTTTGTGAACCACTGGTTTAAACAACATTAGGAAGGAAGCCCAAATAACCAAATTACACTTTAAAACGAGCCCAAAAAAACGCAACTACCAATTTTTAACAAGCGACTTTCCAGAAAAATAAGTCGCTTATAACAAGCAGACATGGCAACACTGATAACTGGTCCATACTAATGAGCGTATATATGACACATTGTCTACTCTATTGGCGGGCTTATGGACAGTTCAGAAACCTGCCTACCAATGACATCATCAATTGATTCCAAGCTAATGGAAACTACAGCCGTTCTCTGGAAGGTTAGCATTCTGAAATATAAGCCATTGTTCCATTAGCATTAATAAAAAAATAAAAAGTTTGAAATCTTGTTTGAAATGGCCAAATATGCCAAGTGACAATGTTTCTGAGCTGTCCACAGCCCACCTCTGAGACACAGACCGAGTAGTAGAAATTGTGCCATCTTTTGCCTGATGAAAAATAAGTTCTTTGGTGTGCAATACAGTAATACAGTGTGTCTCTCCACTATAATGAGCATTGGTGAGGACCAATTATATGAAGACCTGTTGAAAATGGGTGAAGTGCTCCTTTAAAGCCTGATTCATACAGACGAATCTATAGCCGATCTACAAGCTCACAGAGCATCACATCCACCACGCAGCGTGAGCTTATAGTCAGCTATAGTCGTCGTTTCCTTCCGTCTTAGCTCAGCGGTATATAAAGATTGCATGAGAGGGAGACCGCAGATTCAAATCCCGCTCATACAGGGACATACAAAGCTCACGGATTGCAGCTTTTAAAAAAATCACCCGGTTCACACACTTCTAAGTGGACTTCCCCCTCCATCTCCTCGTCTTCCCTTTTCTTCTCCACTTAACCCTCGCGCTGCTCCTGCTTCCATCTCAGTCCTGTGTGTGTGTGTGTGTGTGTGTGTGTCAGATGAAACAGGCTCCAATCCCGGGCTAAGCTGTAGCAGCTAGATATGGAGGTGAAATTAGCCTGTGGCTCTGTGGACCTGACCCACTCACTGACCCCCCCCCCCCCTCCCCCCTCATCTCCATGTCACTCTGTCCCGGTACTTCCGTCCAACATGGCCCCACTGAATCCTGGCAATTTGCTTTACAGCTCCAGCGTTTAAATGTTTAATTGGGCCATCCATGCTGTGATGTGCGTGTGTGTGAGTGAGTGCTGAGTGGTGAGGCCACGGGTTGCGTGATAGGTGACGTGGGTGGTGGTGGTGGTGGTAGAGTTGTGTGTGTGTGTGTGTGTGTGTGTGTGTGGAATAGGGTGGGACGGGACAGCGCGACCCTAGCAAAAGGTCACACATCTGACCTGTCATCGCCCTGTAGCACCAGAGTTGGACTAATGCGGCGCTCAGGCCTTAAAGCACTGTGCATACCATTAAACACAGATCCATACAGCGCAGTCCGCATAGTCGCTCTATGTGAGTGATGGAGACGAGCTCTTTGAGAATGCACTTACACGTCGTGCACATACACACGTACACACACACACACACACACACACACACACACACACACGTACACACACACACACACACACAAGCATGGCACGGCACAGGCCTGTGTACGCACACAATGTCATCATGCCATGCAAGCATGTATGGCTTACACGCACGCACGCACGCAAGCACACACGCATGTGCACACGCACAGTAGCACACACACATAGGTGAGACAGAGAGACAATCTCTCACACACTCAGCCCCCCCCCACAGGTTTTCCTCTCTCCCACTCACACATACATATGAAGAGCCTACTCCCCCCCCCCCCCCCCCCCCCATCCGAACATGAATAACGCAAATGTATTCAGCTCAAGTCCTCCGAGCTGGAAAATAAGATCAGTCAGCGAGCCTTTGACCCTTGCCCATGGCTGTACGAGCATGTGACAGAGAAACAGAGAGAGACCAATGTTGCCATGTCCGCTTATTATAAGCGATTTTGGGCTTGTAAATATTGGTAAAACTAAAATTGTGTGGTTTAAACAATTGTTTTATGTCATGGACCCCCACATGCATGTGTTAATTGTCCACATATGATTCTAAAAACAAAAAAATGTTTCAAAAATATGTCAATTTTTTTACCGTTTTCACAGCTCACAAGCTCACAACGCATCGCATCGCAGCACATTCTGAGCTTGTAGATTCGCTTTTGTCAAATAGCCGATGTATATAGGTTTAAAGTAGTAATGTGGTCGCTCTCGCAGAGAGAGAGAGAGAGAGAGAGAGAGAGAGCGCCAGACAGACAGACAGACAGACAGACATGAGAGAGATATAGAGACACAGAAAGAGAGAGAAGAGCATGCAGGTGCATATGTGAGCGCCTCATGCATATGTGCGGCTGTGTCTCTGTACTTGTTAATGCACGCACATGCGCGTGAGTGTGTGTGTATCTATAAAATTTGATAGGCCTGCACAGGCCCATGCTTCGGGGGATTGGCTGGCCGCAGGAAAACGTTCTTATTAGCTGCAGCGTTTACATCCAGTGCACTCCGTTAGCTAACTACGCTATTGGCTGGACATTATTCATGGTCACCCCCCATCTCTGTTTCATCAGCCACTGCCTTGTTATAGCAGGAGGACACACACTCATGCACACACTCACACACATGCACAAGAATATTATGCACACACGCCCACAAACACACACGTGTATACAGTACACAACTGCATACTGTACACATGCACAGAGATTATATGCACAGAACCACAGGCATAATGTACAATACATAAAAGTGTGTTTGTGCGTGCTGACATGCACGGATTGCACGCACACGCACTGGCTGACTCAGTTCATATAGTTCGTTACAAAAATTACTCATTTAGGAATGACGCTATTGCTTCTAACAGTTGTCAAATGAGGGCCGGGGGCCAAGGATGCCCTTTTACAAGTATATACTGTATGTCTCGTTATCGAGTGGTCTTTGGGCACTTTGAGTTCAATATGTATATGTAATGCTTTCCAATATTTCTTCACTCCGAATGACTGTGAATGAATGGTACAGTAAGCCAACATGTTTTTCCTTCTAAAAAGGAATCGATACGTATGGATAAATGACTGCTTTTACCCTGGTCAAGTTGGAACTTCAGTATATGATCAAACTGGACACAAGTTGACGCGGTATCTACAGTATGTACACTTCAAGGTTTGATCAAGACTATTGACCAGCCTGACTTAAAGGGATTGTGACAATTAAAAAAAGGTTTTCTAATCTCAATTGCACCCAAAAAACATAACTTTTAACATTCAGTAGATTTTCTGTGATCTGGGGTTTTCTGGCTCAAACAGGTGCTCTGATTTGCCGGCAGTTTGTGATGTAAGAGCCTGCAAATCCCATATATGTCAATGGGATTTGCCAGCAGATGTCACTGTTTTCACTGTGTTGCCTGTTTTCATTGTAGCTAAAAAGGCTTCCAAACCCCAAAGAAAACTTCAGACCACAGAAAATCCACTGAATGTTCAAAGTTCATGTTTTTTGGGTGTAATTGAGGTCATAAAACCTAAAAGAAAAAAGAAAAATAAATTAAAATGAATGTCATAAAACCTTTAAGTATAGACACTATTTGAATAGGCCTGACTAACACAGGAGGCATGGTGGTCTGCTGGTGCTTTGCTCATCTTTGTGAGAGACAGACATACTATGGCTTCATAATACAGTGTATGACATAGGGGTGGGACGATATGGGCACCTCATCATACCATATCTGTGGCGATATTAGGTCCTCGATAATGATAATACTACACAGTGTATATGACATAGGGGTGGGACGATATGGGCACCTCATCATACCATATCTGTGGCGATATTAGGTCCTCGATAATGATATCACAATATTTGATATATTGCAATATTCAATATTGCAAGAGATTTCATCAGCGATATATCACGATATCTGTAACTGAAAATGAAAAGTCAACCATAAAAGGCAAAAATCTGGAATTATGTAGGCCTATTTATTCCAATAATTGAAAACAAGATTTTTTTTGTGTCACAAACTGGTCATGAATCTTGCCTCCGCCAAACAGCAACTTTGCAACTTGTCCACGACCACAACCTATTACTATTTACTACTAGTACTAACTAACCAATATCACGATATTGCCTAAGCCCTCTCTCCTCCACCAGGCAAGCTCAGCCCTGCTGCAGGATATGAGATGCTGATCAGATTTCTATAATCAATTTACCAGAGCAGGAGGTATAAATCCTGTCCATTCACTCCTCACTGGCCTTCCTTCTTCTCTCCCCCGTCACCCCCCCCCCTCTCTCTCACTGTGTCTCTCTCTTTCTGTCTTTCTACCTCTCTTCCTCCCTATCAGCCCCCTGCTTATAGTCGGATGAATAATTCAGCAGCCGATGTGGTGAAAGGTGGAGTAAACAAGTCTATTGCCTAATATCCCGAGAGGCTGCCAAAGGAGAGACGAGTGAGGGGAGAGAGAGATAGGGGTGTGTCTGTGTGTCTGTAATTCTGTATGTCTGTGCGAGTGTGTGGGTTAGGGTTGTGGGGGGTAGCAGGGGGTGGTGTGTGTGTGTGTGTGTGTGTGTGTGTGTGTGTGTGTGTGTGTGTGTGTGTGTGTGTGTGTGTGTGTGTGTGTGTGTGTGTGTGTGTGTGTGTGTGTGTGTGTGTGTGTGTGTGTGTGTGTGTGTGTGTGTGTGTGTGTGTGTGCGCCATCCGCGCGTGTGTGTGGGAGAGCAGAGAACGTGAGTGCGGTGGATGGGAGGCAGTATCTATTGAGCACGGACATCCACACAGCCTATCCTGGAGGCCCGCAGTCATTTGCACTTAGATTGACCCCAAGGTTGCACCAAAATGCCACTGCCAGCTTTTACTACTACTCCCCCACCCCCCATTCTCTGTCTCTCTTGAGCCACACACTGGCGACCATAAATAATGAAATCATACAGTGAAACGCAGCACCTGTGTGTGTATGTGTGTGACTGTGTGTGTGAGAGAGATGGAAGAGAGTTCAGGGTCCCTGCTTTTCTCAGAGGCGAGAGTTCCTCAAACAAAAGAGAGGATAAAAGCAGAGGGTACTTCAAGCCGTTGTATAATACAGGCTGCGCGACCCCGCCTGGGCCGAGTGATGCCGCAACAGAATAACTCTATTCAGGTTTGGAGTGCAGAGTAAGTAGCTTTTGTTTCAATACCCTCAAGCGGGACCCGGACTAAACATGAGACACATGCAAATAAACCACAACACACCTGCCATTTGCTCAGCAAATTCAATAGAGTAGTGAATTTTCCGGATTAGTTTTATGTGGCCACGGCAACGGCCATCATACCCTGGAGTTCTGTTCAATGGTTATGCAAGTGGAGCTTAATAAATGCAGTGGACTTTAGCCTGCCCCAAAAATGTCATCATTATTCAGAAAATTGTTGTGTGGAGATGACATTTCAATATAACAATTAGAACATTAATTAAAAAGTCATGGGTTGAATTGGGTGAATATGTTTTCTTCTCAGAGCTGTGATATTTATGAGGACAGTTGATGTGCTTTGTATGAGTGGGAAGGTTCAAAACTGAGGGTTGAGGGCTCTTCATCATGAGAGGTTTCCACATACTTGTTGTGTGTGTGTGTGTGTCAGGGTTAGAAATTAACTTTTTGGGTTATTAAACATTGTTACAACTTAAACGTACTTAATGAGTACAAATCAACTGAAATCAGTGCTATTCTTTAAAACAACCGTTGGCTTTGGCATGATCAACTCTTATATGACTCCATGTTAAAGCCTCAAGGCCTATTCATACATACAGTTTTAGGTGATAAAAAACGACAACATGACGTCACACCGTGGTGGTCAGTGCTCCACTGCTCACCGTGGTGGTCAGTGCTTCACTGCTCACCGTGGTGGTCAGTGCTTCACTGCTCACCGTGTGAGCAGTGATGGTGGCAGTGAAGAACTGACTTCACTGCTCACCGTGGTGGTCAGTGCTTCACTGCTCACCATGGTGGTCAGTGTTTCACTGCTCACCGTGGTGGTCAGTGCTTCACTGCTCACCGTGGTGGTCAGTGCTTCACTGCTCACCGTGGTGGTCAGTGCTTCACTGCTCACCGTGGTGGTCAGTTCTTCACTGCTCACCATGGTGGTCAGTTCTTCACTGCTCACTGTGGTGGTCAGTGTTTCACTGCTCACCATGGTGGTCAGTTCTTCACTGCTCACCGTGGTGGTCAGTGCTTCACTGCTCACTGTGGTGGTCAGTTCTTCACTGCTCACCGTGGTGGTCAGTGCTTCACTGCTCACTGTGGTGGTCAGTGTTTCACTGCTCACCGTGGTGGTCAGTTCTTCACTGCTCACCGTGGTGGTCAGTTCTTCACTGCTCACCGTGGTGGTCAGTTCTTCACTGCTCACCATGGTGGTCAGTTCTTCACTGCTCACCGTGGTGGTCAGTTCTTCACTGCTCACCGTGGTGGTCAGTTCTTCACTGCTCACCATGGTGGTCAGTGTTTCACTGCTCACCGTGGTGGTCAGTGCTTCACTGCTCACCGTGGTGGTCAGTGCTTCACTGCTCACCGTGGTGGTCAGTGCTTCACTGCTCACTGTGGTGGTCAGTTCTTCACTGCTCACTGTGGTGGTCAGTGTTTCACTGCTCACCATGGTGGTCAGTTCTTCACTGCTCACCGTGGTGGTCAGTGCTTCACTGCTCACTGTGGTGGTCAGTTCTTCACTGCTCACCGTGGTGGTCAGTGCTTCACTGCTCACTGTGGTGGTCAGTGTTTCACTGCTCACCGTGGTGGTCAGTTCTTCACTGCTCACTGTGGTGGTCAGTTCTTCACTGCTCACCGTGGTGGTCAGTTCTTCACTGCTCACCATGGTGGTCAGTTCTTCACTGCTCACCATGGTGGTCAGTTCTTCACTGCTCACTGTGGTGGTCAGTGTTTCACTGCTCACCATGGTGGTCAGTTCTTCACTGCTCACCGTGGTGGTCAGTTCTTCACTGCTCACCGTGGTGGTCAGTGTTTCACTGCTCACCATGGTGGTCAGTTCTTCACTGCTCACTGTGGTGGTCAGTGTTTCACTGCTCACCGTGGTGGTCAGTTCTTCACTGCTCACCGTGGTGGTCAGTTCTTCACTGCTCACCGTGGTGGTCAGTTCTTCACTGCTCACCGTGGTGGTCAGTTCTTCACTGCTCACCGTGGTGGTCAGTTCTTCACTGCTCACTGTGGTGGTCAGTTCTTCACTGCTCACCGTGGTGGTCAGTGTTTCACTGCTCACTGTGGTGGTCAGTTCTTCACTGCTCACTGTGGTGGTCAGTGTTTCACTGCTCACTGTGGTGGTCAGTTCTTCACTGCTCACTGTGGTGGTCAGTGCTTCACTGCTCACCATGGTGGTCAGTTCTTCACTGCTCACCGTGGTGGTCAGTGTTTCACTGCTCACAGTGGTGGTCAGTTCTTCACTGCTCACTGTGGTGGTCAGTGTTTCACTGCTCACTGTGGTGGTCAGTTCTTCACTGCTCACTGTGGTGGTCAGTGCTTCACTGCTCACTGTGGTGGTCAGTTCTTCACTGCTCACTGTGGTGGTCAGTTCTTCACTGCTCACCGTGGTGGTCAGTGCTTCACTGCTCACTGTGGTGGTCAGTGTTTCACTGCTCACTGTGGTGGTCAGTGTTTCACTGCTCACTGTGGTGGTCAGTTCTTCACTGCTCACCGTGGTGGTCAGTGTTTCACTGCTCACTGTGGTGGTCAGTTCTTCACTGCTCACCGTGGTGGTCAGTGCTTCACTGCTCACTGTGGTGGTCAGTGTTTCACTGCTCACTGTGGTGGTCAGTTCTTCACTGCTCACTGTGGTGGTCAGTGCTTCACTGCTCACTGTGGTGGTCAGTGTTTCACTGCTCACTGTGGTGGTCAGTTCTTCACTGCTCACTGTGGTGGTCAGTGTTTCACTGCTCACTGTGGTGGTCAGTGCTTCACTGCTCACCGTGGTGGTCAGTGCTTCACTGCTCACCGTGGTGGTCAGTGCTTCACTGCTCACCGTGGTGGTCAGTGCTTCACTGCTCACTCAAACACATCTCTCTGTTTTTACTAAAACAACAACATGACGTCACGCCGTGGTGGTAAGCGCTTCACTGCTCACCCAATCACATCTCTCTGTTTTTACATCCACCGAAACGCTCACCTAAAACTGTAGTATGAATAGGCCTTTAGTGCCATGATTTCGGCACATTTTCTGTTTTTCTTAATACTTCTTCTTTTGTGTGAGGATGTTTTGCCTATGTCTTTTCTCTTTGCCATTGTGAACTGCAGTTCCTCTGGCACAAGTGGAAAAGCATGGACTGACATATCAGGAGTTCAGGACCATGTCATGTGTTATCAAATTAATCCCTTTTTTGCCAATTAACTGATTTTGAGGGCACAATGGTCCATTTTCATTTTTTTTCTCCACACACTTAATTTGGGTGTAATTTGTGTGGGTGTACTTTGTGTGGTTGTACTTTGTGTGCGTACTGTGTGTGTGTGTGTGTGTGTGTGTGTGTGTGTGTGTGTGTGTGTGTGTGTGTGTGTGTGTGTGTGTGTGATGAGTTGCTGTGCAGGTGTGTACGTACGAGCATGGGAGATGTACTCACGGGCATGGTCTGACTGCCGTGGAGGGCACTGATTGCAGACTGGGCTTCGGTGTGTGTGGAGAACTTTACAAAGGCACAGCCTGAAAGAGACAATACACACGTTGAAGAATAATTATCGTCGGTGCACAAGCAAAAAAAGGGACAGAAATTGTGCCTTTTTATTAAAATCCACAAAGGGAAGCACGTCAAAACATTGTAGAGAAGCACTGGGAGACTCCCTTTGCACAGCAGGCTGCCCCACTCTAGGCAGCAGGCAGGCAGACAGGCAGGCCGGGGCTGCAGGCAACAGATTTCACTGATGAAGCAGAAAAGCACGCTATTTAGTGCCACATGCCTGTCTGTGCATATTAAATATTAGCTAACCTTGCTAAATTCACAATATGTTAAAGAGGACTACCCCTCGCTTCAAGCCCTACGTGGCAATAACACACATATTTGGGAAATTAATGTATTCCTCAAATTCACAAGGTCCAGAGTCAAAGTTTTAATATCATTAAGCCCTCTAGCTATAGGATCGTTTCAAATGATGCTGAGCAGTCGGCTGCATACATGTGACCTTCCAAGATGTTTAAGCTTCAACAACAAATTAGCTTCATTTTGTAGTAGTAAAGTAGTAAAGTAGTAAAACAGTTTTGAATGTTAAATTGTAGGCCTATACTTTGTTTTGGTTTCTGGTGAGGCATTGATTATTGTCACTTCCTTGTAAGAGTCCAGATTTCTCAGGAGGCACTGATTGCAACTCTTTCTCTTTCACTCCATTTCTTTGTAACAATCTTCAAATGATTCATCCATAGCATCATATCCTAGCAAGTTCTCTTGCAGTTTTCCCAAGCAACATTTTGAAGTCAGCAAGCTAAAATGGGGAAATCGGGAGTTGTACTGAAGTAAAAAATAAAATAAAATATGGTTTTAAAACTGCATTAGAAAACACTAATGAACAGGATGTATCATTTGCAGTCCAACATTTTGAGCGGTTCAACCAAGAGAGCAGAATAGAGTACTTCTGATTTAGACTTAAGCCTCAGTTATACTTACAGTAGTTGCGTGTCAAAAATAGCCGATGTACAAGCTCAGGACTCGCTGTGCTGTGGTGCGTTTAGAGCTTGCAGATCGGCTATTTCCAGTGCGCGACACTGCCGTGCAACAAAGTATAAATCAGACCTAAGAGAGCACACACAAATCTTGCTGGAGCTGCTGCAGCAGCAGAGAGAAATTCTGTTCAACTGCTTTTCTGCTACGCCCGTTCTCTCAGCAGGGAGCGCCGGAATTGTTTTGACGTCCATCTTTCCCTCTCTTACTCCAAAAACCACTGCAGAGTCAGATCGCTCCAGCTTCAAGCCCCCACAGATATAATTCCACAATAAGCCCTGCGCTGGTGAATGGGTTTGAGAGATGTGAGAAACCACTGTTCACTTTGCTCTTTGCTGCTTGTCAGGGGGAATTGATGTCTCCAAGTTTTTGGCTGTCTAAAAAAGTAGGGGGGGAAGAAAAGAAAGGAATAGAAGAGGCCCTGCAGACCAGGACTGCAGTGTCCCTGTTCCAGAACAATCCTCACATTTATTTAACTCTAAGAATGTAGAAACACTGATAGTTACCATTAAATGGACACTGCAGTGTCCCTGTTCCAGTACAATCCTCACATTTATTTCACTCTAGGAATGTAGAAACACTGAGAGTTACCATTAAATGGACACTGCAGATTTTATTGTAAGGTCAGAAGTAGTCATGTGTTCATAAGAAAAATATCCTGTACTTCTGAAATAAGTGAATATGAATGGCACGATGCCCAATGGCATTCATTCACATACTGTAAATACTACAACATGTTATTGACGACTCTTTGACTTTGTAATTATATCCACAAAATAGCCTCATTAGTATTTATGTGGTGCACGACGCAGCTGTAAATAGTCTATCTTGCTATTTGAAGTTTCTGGCCTTTAGTTTGAGGGCACTAAGCGTTAATGTTTATCGGCAGAGCAATTGATGGGTTGGCAAGTTTGACACGCAGCAGTGGCACCGCTACAGCTGGTGCTGACAGACCTAAAAGCTGGGCCTAATGAAAAGGGACAATCCACCATAAGGACATTGACCTTTATTGCACTTTACATCTGCATTTTATTTTCGACCAGTGTGCCTATTGATTATATGTGGCTTTGTATATAAAGGGGAAGAGGAACAATGTTTGTTTGGCCAGTTTGATTGGAATATTAGAAATATTACTGACACACAGACATCAGGAATGCTCAAATGCGCTATCGAGAGAGTTACAACACTCCCACCATTGTAAACGGAAGAATATTCATATAGTATTCAATATTCATTCATTTATTGCCAAAACCATCTTGGAATTAGTTTCAGTGTGCTGAGAGATAACAAGAACAAGAAGAATGTGGAAGTAATGCTTGCCATCGGGCAACCAGTAGTTCCAATTCCAAACACTGCTGTGTGTAGTTCCAACATTGAAGCCTAATTGGTGTTGATGAAGCATGTGTGATAGCTGAACCATGTAGTCGTGGTGAGAACAAAGTGTGTCATTATTCTCTCTTTCAATCTCTTTCTGGGAATGAATGCCACATCCACAAGTCAGTCTCTACAGGGGGACAATCTCCTGGAAGCAGGTCCATTTGGTTCCATTTGTTCACTCTCAGAGTTACAGTAGGCTACACACCCCTAAGGGTCCATTTGGAACCCCCTCGAGGAACCACAAGGGTCCCTGGACCCCAATTTGAGACCCACTGGCGTAGCAGAGTCTTCCCAGTGAGCAAACATCATCAGCATCCTGACTGTGTTTGACCAGAATGGAACACAACCTTAATTAACCATCATTGGTAACACCTATGACAGAAATAAGGAATAGGCACAATTTCTTTCCAATACAGAGAAGCTATTGTACATTGTAAAAACATCGCTGTTTGAAGGCATTAGAATTCTGTTTTTTTGCATTGTGTACATGCATTGCATTGTGTACGTGGAATCTGACTGATTTGCTCTGTTCAGCAGACAATTTTTCTCACTTTGCCTGACCATGCATGGTCCTATTTGACTCATATTTCCATACGTCACTAATTATGTAGGCAAGTCAGGAAGTCACTTATGTTTTACATCGCAAGTCCCAACCCTTTTAAATTATTTTTTATGCTTGTTCATAATATATTTTTAATATATTTGTCTTTCTTTTTAACCCGTGCCCCCCCCCTCCCCCCCCCCCCCCTTTTGTGCTGTATTTTTAACCTTATTGTATGCCTGTATGAGCTGTGGGATCATCTTAATTTCCCCTCTGTCTGTCTGTCTCTGTGACCCCCAAATGGGAACCGGTTCAGTTCTTTTTGGTTCTTAGTCCATGAGCCAGAGTTCCAAAATTGGTGGGAAGAACTAGACCTATATTAAATTGTTTATAGGATCATTACAAGTACCGGTAAATTAATACATGATAACCCTTCCACAGTAGTAGCTTTTTCATATTTTTTATTATTTTGCATATTTTCCTACATAATGCACCATTTGCATATTTGAAAATGTAAAATTAAATTTTACATTTTCAGATATGCAAATGATTTTGTGATACAATGAATAAATCATTGTCTTCGTGTAAGTACTCAACTGGGGAAGTTTCATGGTGATAACAATCTAATATAAGTATGGTTTTGCACACTAAATTCATAATAACATTCCAAATTTTGGAGCTTTGGCTCATGGACTAAGAACCAAATAGAACTGAACCAGTTCCAATTGGGAACCAACCGTTGGAAAAGGGGCCTGCCTGTGTCTATATCTATCTATCTACTGTATCTATCTTGATCTGAGTGAAAGCGGAGGATTGTTCCAGTCAGATAATATAGGGATGTTGTGTTGAAGGGATGTAGGGATGTTGTGTTGAAGATTTTTCCAGTCAGATAATATAGGGATGTTGTTTCTGAGGCTCCGAGGCTACAGTGGTCTCACTGCTCCATTGTTTTTGCATCATTGGACACTATGGTTCCTAGTTCCTACCTTTGCTGTTTCCATCAGGACCTCTTAGGACCGTGCACTCCTCGATGACTCCGTAGGGCTCAAAGAGGCGGTAGACATCCTCCTCTGTCTGTTGTTTGTTCAGCATCCCCACGAACAGCTTCCTGTCTTCTGGAACAAACAGCAACAAAAGAGGTTAACACTGCAATTCAGGCCTTTAGTTTTAATCCATTAAACATTATTGTAAACCAATCAGACCAACTATTATGGTAGAGCAGTGATTCTTGTGGGTTGCGGGGCCCACTGGTGGTCCGTGAGGGTAGTGCAAGTGTGCCCCCAAATAATTGGGAAAACACTAACATTTTAATGATATTATGACATATATAAAAAAATATATGTGTAGAAACAATTTAAAACCTTGACAAAAGGTCCGGGCACCTATAGGCTCCAATGTAGCCTCGCGTTGACCCGCATTGTGGGTTGGACGGCCTTTGCTGCGTGTCACTTCCCATCTCTCTCTCCCCGTTTCCTCTACTGTACTATCAAAACGAATGATATATAGGTACTATATATACCCTACTCTTCCATTGAGACATAGACCCTGGTATCAGGTGGGACGCCTATTGAAGGATTGAAAAGCAGTGAAGCTCATACTGTATATCCACAATACTATATGCCCTTGGACAAACGGGGATTAGTAGAAAATGTGCTCTCTCTCTCCAGTGGGATGACCCGGGTTACAATCCAAGGTAGGACATAAAAGTTATAGATTACAGCTTTATATATTGTATTTTATAACTCTGACCTTTGAACTCTGTACATTATTAAGCCAGTACATGAACACACTAACAGTAACACTCGTCTCTGTCTCTCTCTCTCTCTCTCTCTCTCTCTCTCTCTCTCTCTCTCTCTCTCTCTCTATATATATATATATATATATTTGGTCCAGCTCATTTGATCCCGGGTTGAGCTCGCCTTGCATCATCACATTGTATTGTCTCTTTGCCAAGACTGATCATTTTAATCTGCAGTATAATTGGATTTGCTCCCATACGGACGCTGCTTATGGGGGCAAGTTAGTGGTCAGGGGCTCCTGGCCCTGAGGGAAGAGACGAGCACGGCGGGATGGGGGAGGGACTGATGAAGCAGCCACACGCACACACACACACACACCCACGTGCGCAGACCCAATGAGGAGAAACGTCCTGGTTTAGAAACAGCCGGAGCTTGAGGCATCTCTCGCCTGTTCTTCACCATCTTTTGTCCCTCTCTCTCTCTCTCTCTCTCTCTCTCTCTCTCTCTCTCTCTCTCTGTTTCTATAGTCTTCAGCTTTTTCCAGCTCTTCACGTCCCCATCGCTCCCTCTCTCTTTATCTCTCTCGTTCACAGCTAATTGCTGCTGATCCAGTATTTTTCATGTAGCTGGAGAAATATTTCAGGGGGGGCTGAACAATGGCCTGTCTCTCCGGTGTGCAGCGAAAGGCTGAGAGACATGCCATGAATAACGCTGCCGTTTCAATAGGTCCGCTGTATCCTACGGAGGCCTGTTAAACGCTGTGGGATCTGCTCCGTACCTTGACCTGACACGCCGTGTTTACTGATGTACCTCGGCCTTGTATGATTAATGCCGTGGCGCGCCTGTGTCTCTGCCGGCCAACGCAACACCACTGAAACATTCCCTGTTCGTACAGACTGTTCCTCCAACTCTGACCTCGTGAAGCCAAGAGAGACAGAGGGAGAGAGACAGAATCAAAGATAAGACTCAATTGTAACATCCTGATGGTCATTTAACTCTGAGAGCCACATGGTTCCACTTGCTGGTTATAACCCAGAGTTTCTGATTATAACGAATAGCGGTCACTGCTGCTGCTGTGGGGATGCGTCTCTGAGCGGCGTCATCACTCTCTACCGGAGGTAATGCACGGTGTCAGAGTTGAACTGCATTTTCCCATGATGACTACCGCGTACTACTGGGAGTGTCGTGCCGTCGCTGTGCCCGTGACCCAGACGTTAGCCCATACCGGCACACCCCTGACCCAGACGTTAGCCCATACCGGCACACCCCTGACCCAGATGTTAGCCCATACCGGCACACCCCTGACCCAGACGTTAGCCCATACCGGCACACCCCTGACCCAGTCGTTAGCCCATACCGGCACACCCCTGAGTCTGACCCAGTCACTATAGGCGCTCCTATAGCAGCTGTACCCGCGCTGCCTCGTGCGGCGGGGCGTGGGTAGGGTACTGGAAGGAGCGTGTCCGCACCGCCCCCACTGATGCACCTTTAGAATAATCGCCCGTGTCAGAGTGCTGTCTAGGGAGGGGGCGTCCCTGGTGTGGCCTCCTTATTGCAAGTGGCAGGATCAGAGGCTATGTATCAAAATGGAAGTGATGCAATGTGACAACTGTCAGGGTGGATTGGAGAGCATTTATCTGCAACAAAAAAAAAGAAAGAAGGGGAAGCCGTGAACTGGAAAATAAAAGGCCAAGACGGTCCTTCCTTTTTGCCGGAGGGGGGAATGTAAATTTGCGAGCCTGCGTCATGGGCGGGGGAGGGGGTAGAGACCTGGATTTGGTTCTTCACAGATCATACTGTATAATCCCCATAGACCACGTCACCCCACCCCATACACACAATAGGGTGCACGCACGCACGCACGTACGCATGCACACACACACACACACACACACACACACACACACACACACACACACAGAGTCACGTTGCCCACCCCATAGAGACAGTCACCTTTCGCCTCGCCGCTATATGGCCCTCATAACTCTGCAGTGGCTCCTCCAGTGCTTCCTGGTCCGGTGCGTGATGGGAGTGTGACAGCCTATGGATTAATGTATGCGGTTGACCTATATCAATTTGATATGAGCTGCAGTGTGACGATCACAGCGTGAACAGACCTCATGTGGCACATCTTTAAAATACGATACTGTAACCGTCGCCCCCCTCCCGTCCCCCCACCGCGCTGATAGATTGCTCACTGGGAAATCACCACCAGCTGAATGGAATAATTTTTATTGCACTACCCGGCGTATCACGAATTGGCCACTATATATCATATTCTTCTGTAATATTGGTTTATGGTGGGCTACAAAAGAAGCCCCTTAAGTTGGTGAGCCATGTTGTTCCATCTCGGCGTGGCATTTTAGGGCTGGTGTTTTCATCTATAAAATGAGATCATCTGAACCCTGGCCTATATACTGTACATCCAGCGGGTGGCAGGAATGTCATATTTACAATTAGACGTAGACTTATTTAAATTCTGTCCCAAATGCCAGTATGGAAATTGGAAAAAGGGACGTGTGTGTTCTGTACCCTCAGGAACACGTGGCATTTTCTAACTATAAATTAATAGATGTTCCTAAATGCTTACTTTTTTTTAAATGGCAGATTCCTTAACATGTCGATGTTTTTAATTGGTCTGGTTACGAAACAGAAAAAACAAACAAAAAAAACATCTCCTTTTAAATGTGAATTGTTTAAATCTGGTCTCCTTTTTGTGTTTTCTGCTTGTTAACAGTGTTCTTAATTATGCTCATGTACGCCTGTCTTGGCCAAAGATGTGTTTAATCTCAACGGTGCACCAAGCTTGGGTTGAATAGTCGTTAAATAAAACATTCAAATGATCAATTTAAAAATGAACTCTGAGCTCTTTTCACTGCACAGAGAGAGAGAGAGAGTGGGGCATGGAAAACAAGCTAACAATGCATGAAAGCAGATCATGTACTGTAGAAGATCTGTTCCACCGACCATAGCCCATTCAAACCGGTAAGGCATCGGAGTCATTGTAGATCTTTGCGTTGGCTATTCCAAAACGTCAGTTATATGCACACAGCGCTGCGAGCTTATACACCTGCTATTTTTTTATTTTTTTATCTTGAAGGTGTGAGAACTAGTGCTTCAGAAGGCATTGGTGGAATGGGCCTCATTGCAGGTCTTAATGGAATAGAGGAGGCCTCTGCCTCGCCAGCTCTGCGTCTAAAATGGCACCTTGGGAATTCAGCTCTTGTGTTCATCAGCGACGGGAACATTATCTTGTTTATCTACAGCACTGCGTGCACCCCGCCACCCACCCATACACACACACACGTACAACAACACATGTACACACGCAATTATGGTGATGAGGGAAAGGGGAGGGGCGGATAGAGAGAGAGAAGGAGGTAGAGAGAGAGTGAAACAAACTAAATTTTCACAACAGCATACACGCACACACACAAGCGCACACGCACACACGCATATACACCGCACATCACAACACGCGCACGCTCTCCGACAAACCATGCACGCACGCCGCCCTTGTAATGCGCTTATAAATTAGTTACCACTTTAGGGGAAAGTCCCAATTGATGATGGAACTCTTGCAGACTCTCTCTTGTTAAATCATTCAGCAGCAGAGAGAGGAAGTGTGCTGTGCTGCTCGGGCTTTCTATTTAAACACGATGAGACGCGTGTCCCACTGTTAACAGACTTTTTACAGCTATACAGTAAGTATATCGACTGGCTCTTTAATGTAGCCTGTGCCCGGTGGATTAGTGCTGCCTCACAGCAGGGGGTCGGGGGTTAGAGAGCGTATACTGTACGTACAGCACACTGCCCTGCTATACTGTAAAACCCAGGGAGGGTGTAATGTACTTACTGTACTGTAAGTACATTATGCCACGTTCACACTGGCAGATACAAAGATACAGGCTGTACCGTTCCATTTTCAATGGTCGCCTGCATGATGAAGATACAAAGTTACATCCAAAGCTACAACAACTACACAGCTTGAGTAGTAGTCTGTACATCCTATACATAAACCTTAGACTTAGATTAGTAAGACCAGAGTTCCCATGGAGTCTGCATGTGGGGGGTGGGGGACAACATTAGCCAGAAATATCCAATCTACAAGCTGTTGTGGCTATTTCTGAGAATAGAGCGTTTAAGTGGTGAGGTATGTTTGAGATAGGGTCCAAAGGGAAGCACGCACATCTCAAGAAATTCTACAGATGCTGAACTAAAAGAATAGGTACAATGAGAAAGGAGGGTTGTCCGCACTCTGAATATCTGCTAGTAAGAGACAAACTGTTTGTTACTTTTCAATAAAGGTTTCCTGGGAGAGGATATTCAGTGTGAGGACAACCATCCTTTCTCACTAAGTACAGTATGTTTGACCTACAACCTCACACCACATAGATCTGTTATTTTCACACTATCTACCAGGATAGCCGGTTAGCCAATAGTACTCCTGTTGTTCCTCACCAAAAACATACCTTCTCCAGATGTGAGCTTGATCTGCTAATTTCACTGAATGTTTGTCTAGTGACTCTAGTACAGGGGTAGGCAACCTTTATTATCAAAAGAGCCATTTCTGGCCCCAAAAATTATTACAATTCTATCTGGAGCCGCAAAATATTTGCTTTATATGTTTGCCGTAATAAAGCAAACTTTAATTATTTGATTTTCCTGGTCTTTCAATATTGCATTTTATTGTTTGCTAATTTCTAAGTATATACCAGTAAGCCAGCAGCATTGGTGGTGAAAACAAACAAAGAAGTCTTGGCATTAATACATTCTTTATTTTCCTTCATTTAAATTGTTCCTTATTTTTATCTGGTGTATAGGCAAACATTGTTTTGCAATATCAAAATGAAAGAATAACTTTATGCCTACTGAAAACCTCTTATTTCTTTTCATACTTCTTTTCCCAAGCAACTAGGAGCCACGGGAGAGGGTCTAAGGCGCGATTCATACTCCTATTTTAGAGCTGAATAAAAGTCGGTTTGGCTTTGTAGAGCCTACAATGTGACGTCATTTGAGGTTCGGGGGGGCGGGTACCGTCCTAAAGTCGTCTCTTCGGTGCTACTGAAAATGTCTGACGAGCCGAAATCATTTCGGCACTACAGCGGTAAAATAGGAGTATGAATCGGCCCTAAGAGCCACATGCGGCTCTAGAGCAGCGGGTTGCCTATCCCATGTCTAGTATGACATGCCCAGGTAGGCTATGGTTAACACTGAAACACTGTAAATCAAAAGACTTATCAGTGTGTTTCAAATGTACTGCTGTTCACATAGCAGCCATTTAGAGAGCATTTTACAGGTCCTGTAAAGTAGTTTATTGAAGCTAACTGTGATGGCACACAGTCATTTATTGTTGGCTTTATTGTTGGCAATGAGTGTCTTACTGTCTTAGACTAGAGGCATGCTGACATTAAGTTGAATGTATGAGCCATCGTAATTCATAGAGAGACTGTTGTGGATAAATTACTCAACCCTAGAACTGGAGCCAAAGTATAGATGGCATAAGGGCATTGGTGGAAAAAAGTACCTAAACTTTTTCACGTCAAGGACCCCCAAATATGGCTTGTGGACCTTGTGGGCATTTGAAAAGATACCCGAATAAGAGAACATTTTTACGGCTCTAGCAGTGATTCTCAACCATTTTTTATTTCAATGACCCTCAGTTTGATATGCAATAGGCTACGGACCCCCATCTAATGGCATTTCTATATCTCTGGGACCCAATGTATATTGTAAAATCTAAGTTAATTTAACTCTGAGAGTGTACAATCTGGGTTTACAGACCCATAAGGGTCCATTTGGTTCCTAACTATCATATAGCTGGGAACCCCCTGGAACTCCAAGGACTCCACTTTGGGAACCGACTTAAAGGACCACTTCACCACTTTTCAACCTATCTTCGTACAATTGGTCCTCACTAATGTTCATGCTAAAATTCCACAATTGTTTTCTACTCAGTCTGTGTCTGAGTAGGAGGGCTGTGGGCAGTTAATAAATCCTGTCACCAGTGACATCATCGATGGGGAATCCAAGCTAATAGAAACTGCAGGCTCTCTATTCCAGAAAATGGAAGCCATCGTTCTCACGATAAGACAAATCTAAATATACTATATATATATATATATATATCTTTATATCTATATCCCCCCACCCTGGAGATCCCCCTAGCCTCGCGTAGTGATACTAAAGCTGCATTCAGACTCGCCTCTGTTCGTCCTGTTTGTACCGCACCAGGTCGCGCCGCTTCCGTTCACGCAATTCTCGTCTTTGCATTGACTTTGTATGTAATTGCGCCACTCTAACCATTCAAGTCTGAACGCACCTTCATAGCACTGCGTTTTCTTTTTCTCGCAATGTCCCGCCCCATATTTGAATACTGGGCCCAGGTTGGTTATAGGCTGGTCCCAAATGAATCTGGTTGGCCATCACCATTTTGGCCGTGAAGTCCTCCCACAATTGAGAGGGGCCAGACTTTCTGCCTGGGGCAAGATGCATTGCAAAGGCAGATGAATGCTGGCTACGCGAGGCTTGGACACCCTGAAAAGCACTTGGAATCGGATGTGCAAAAGTACTTTGTTACTGTCCACCACTGTTTGTAGTCTAAACACATTCTACTGTTAACTTCCTTGTCGGTCTAAACTTCTCCCCATCATGTTTAATTTACTCTAGAGCTCCAAAGCAGATGCTTGATTGGAATAAATGCATTTGAAATTACAGGCCAGAATAATGAATCTACAATGTGCTGCTCAGCTACGCATGCTGAAGGTTACCATGGTCCGGTTGGACCCTCTGTAATCAATACAAGCTTTTTGATATGAGCTTTAAGAATCAAGCTGGAATTTTCATCTGCATTATGTGAGAGCTCATTATTGACTGTGTGTGTGTGTCTGTGTGGTGAAGTGCGTTCAGGAGGGTCTGCACATTCTGGTGCTTGCTTTGTGTCGTTGCCCCCCCCCCCCAAACCCCCCGCCCGTCCCCCCACTCCGTACGTGCACTCTACAACCCTGGATCTTTATTCACATGCACTGCTGCTTCAAAACACCTTTTCCCTTTCTCCAACAGAGTGTGTGGCGCTTTCTTCTGTTCCTTTACATATGCTGCTGTCTCCTGAAGTTTCAAGGATGTTCTGTCTATAGAGCCAGAGCACATACATTAAAGGACACTTCACCCTTTTTGCAAAGACATTATGTTAATGACGTTTAGAAGATTTCCAACACTTTCCTGGGCGTTCTTATGTGTGTAATATGTGGTTTAATATATTTTAGCAGTGAGCCCAGTGGCTCTGATGTCATAGTCCTTCCTGGACTAAAATGCCCATAATGCTTTGGTGCACTGCTCCTTCTTGTGGATAGGGGGAGGCCTGTCTTACTGAGACAATATGTAGTCCAGGAAGTAAGCCCAGTGTCCATGACATCAGAGACACTGGGCTCACTGCTAAAATCTAAAATATCTAAAACCACATTATTACACACATAAAGACCGCCAGGAAAGTGTTCTAAATCTTCTAAAAGTCATTAACATAGGCTATATGTTAAGTGTCCCTTTAACCATCTGCAGAGTAGAGGCATATTACAGCACAGCGTACTGATTATGCTGAGGATTGCTGGGCGTTTTGACAGAGCGGACTTGCAGTGAATAGCAAAGGGACGGGCTGGGGTGTTTTTGGGGCCCTCTGGGCAGAGAGAGACTGACTGACTGACTGACTGACTGCAGTGGTTTAAAGTAAGGTATTTTATTTATTTATTGAACTTTACTGGAGCATTTCCAATTTGCTGTACTTTTACTTCTATACTACATCTCGGAGGCAACATTTGTATTTTTAATCCACTACAATTATTTTGAAACTTTAGTTACTACGGTAATCACTTTGTAGATTTGGATTATTATAACTAAACATACATTAATCACTTCAGCCCTATATGGAATATTATAACTAAACATACATGAATCACTTCAGCCCTATATGGAATATTATAACTAAACATACATTAATCACTTCAGCCCTATATGGAATATTATAACTAAACATACATTAATCACTTCAGCCCTATATGGAATATTATAACTAAACATACATGAATCACTTCAGCCCTATATGGAATATTATAACTAAACATACATTAATCACTTCAGCCCTATATGGAATATTATAACTAAACATACATTAATCACTTCAGCCCTATATGGAATATTATAACTAAACATACATGAATCACTTCAGCCCTATATGGAATATTATAACTAAACATACATTAATCACTTCAGCCCTATATGGAATATTATAACTAAACATACATTAATCACTTCAGCCCTATATGGAATATTATAACTAAACATACATTAATCACTTCCTATACATTTCAGAAAATAGAACTACAATGCTCACTTTGAAAATGTGTGAAACAGGATGTTCTGCAAAATGAGTATATGTAGGTTCTACTTTTGGCACTTTAAGTACATTTTCCTACCAATACTTCTGTACTTTCACTCAAGCCAATTTTGGATTCAGGACATTTACTTTTTCCACCACTGTACACAATCCTGCAGGCCTTGATAAGCAGCGGACGGATGAATGGATGGAAGAGGTGTGCCATGTAGGAGTTGGTAAATCACTGTCAGAGGTGTTGAGAATATGCCCAGGGAATAGAGAGAGGGGGGGGGGGGTGTGAAGAGAGGGAGGAAGCATACTGAACAACCCTGCATGTGTCTTTTCTGATTTTCTAATTTCTCCGTCTTTGTGCGACTGACGGATGGATGGAGAGAAGGAGCGAGGGTTATGCGGGGAGGACAAGAGAGAGAGAGACAGAGAGAGGAGAGAGACAGAAAGAGAGAGGGAGAGAGAGAGTGAGAGAAAGATGGGTGTATGGGTTGCCATAACAACAACTTATACAGGGGGCTGTCAGTCATGTTTCATTGGAGTTTGGAGAGGAGGAGAGGGATGGAGGGATGGCATGGGGGGAGGGAGGGGATGGGCGGGGGTGCACTGGAGAAGGGTCATTTCTCCATCTGCCTCGCTGAGCCGGAGTGTAAATTTGACTGTCAGGCCCGGAGATAAGGACAAATTATGAACAATATTAGCCGGCCGATAAAAAAAGGGAACAATAATGAATGGATAAATATATTAAAACCAAATGAGATAGCATCCAGGCAGAAAGCGGGGCCCCTGAAAAGCCATCCAGGTTTTCTCATTTGGAGGGAGGAGATAAGAGAGGCTGTGAGGAGAAGGATCCATGCTATTAGAGCACGAGCTACTGAGCGTACTTCCTGTCAGAAGACAAGAGACAATCACAGCCGTTATGTGGCTGGAATATCAAACACTACATGGGACGACTTCTTCTTCTTCTTCTTCTTCTCCTTCTCCTCCTCCTCCTCCTCCTCCTCCTCCTTAATTCCTAGGTGTTACCAATGATTCCAATAAAGACTTGTTCCATTAATTGTAACACAGTGGTTCTCAATTTAATTTAAAGGGCCCCCATAACTATCTCTTATAGAGTTACACTTCTCTAAGGGTCCATTTTTGGAGCCCCCTCAAGGAACCATGACGGTCTCTGGACCTAGCAGAGTGTTTCCAGTGAGCCAACATGCATCTGTCTGACCAGAATGGCGACACAAACTTAATTAGCATCATTGGTAACACCTGTGAAGGAAGTAAGCAGGAGGCCGCCAAATGTCTTTTCAATATGGCTGCTGTGCATAGAGCCTATTGTACTCCTCCATTGAGCAAAGATGCCAAATTATAACAGTGTCAGCATGTGTCCAAGCATGAGGAAAACACAGGCAGAATGGAATCAAATTAATTAACCCTATGAGATCACACCCCAGTGCTTCACCAGCGGAATGTATTACATCTAAGAATCTAACTAGGGCTGTGTTTGAATTAATGAGGTGTATGCATGACATCTCGTGTGTGTGTGTGTGTGTGTGTGTGTGTGTGTGTGTGTGTGTGTGTGTGTGTGTGTGTGTGTGTGTGTGTGTGTGTGTGTGTGTGTGTGCGTGCGTGTCTGTGCGTGCATGCGTGCATGTGCATTATGAGTCTGGGTTTTCTTTTTGGGGGGGTGGGGGGGGGGGGGGGGGTAGGCGATGATCGGCGAGGGAGGAGAGTCTGAGGTTTGGCACATGCAGCCACTGGGTGAGAAAGCTCCTGCCAAATTAACTCCTGAATAATGAGTCTTTTATGTGCTGTGTTATCGCCCGGCGCGAGGATGGGCCACATATTGTGTCGCAGCGCTGGAGCCACTTCAGACGGGAGCCAAGCTAGCAGGCTCCACAGCTCCCAGAGGAGAACACACCTTCAGTACGGAAAGGAAATTAGCAGCGGCTTTAGGGAAGAAGCATGGTAGTAGTAAGTTTGTTTACTAGTTTGTTTACGGGCTCTTGAAGTAAATTAGGACTCTTGTGCGTGTGTGTTAGTGTGTGTGTGTGTGTGTGTGCACATGCTGTATTCCGTCGCTGTCGGGCAGAAACCTCTTATCCCATTATCCATGTTTTAACTTTTGGTGTTTTGCCGAAAGGTAACGGCCAACTTGATTATACTGAAGCGTCAGTAAAAAGCATCAAAAGCAGCAGATCCACAAGCGCAAATTGACACGTTTCGAGTTTGTAGATCTGCAGTCTTTGTTTTGATGAAGTTCTCCTGCTACCTCACCCAGTTGATGGTATACGATAATACGAGCCAAGAAGCCGTGCTGTCTACTAATATGCATGGGAACCCTAATGAGAGTGCTTATTAGTGTATAGTTTCCTTCACATGTTGCTTGGAAACAGTTATAGAGAAAGAGCTGACGCAGTAGTTCAGAGAAGCAGGCCTCCTCCGCCCATTGCTCTACATTGTATAGTTTCCACACCAAAGCACGGCACCAACACGCTTCCATAAAACACGTCCGCTCGGAGCCCAAAGTGTAAAAAGAAAATTATAGAGCGGCCAAATGCACTTTAATATTACATGAATTCCATATCTCATTTTGATGCCGTATAGCCCAGGTTGCCTATAAAAGCCCATGACCATGTTATGCATATATTCAGTCCGTAATTCAATTCCAACACGCGCTCCCCCCGCCCCCTTTGGCGGTGGTACTGTATGGCTACAGGGACCCTGCGTCCCCCCCTCCTGCAGCACCCCCTCCCCCCCATCCCACCTCGCGGTGACGCAGGCTTGATTCCATGTCACAGTTTCATCATGTGGGGTGTCAAGGCTGCTCATTGGCGGCCCGGCGGGGATCTATAGAAGCCATCAGTATAAATGCCATGGAGCAGTGCTTGCAGGGCCTTGATAGCAGCACTGTGGCAGAGGCACATCCCTCACTAAAGCACTCCTCTGGGATGGATTAGCCTGCACTGCTTCCAACATACATACTGTACAGGACAGTACGGGACGGTACATCCCGTGGATCTGTGAGCACCGAGCACACGTATAGCACACGTATAGCACACGTACAGCACACGTACAGTGTGCGCTCACGACATGCATTCAGCCATTCGCACGCACGCACACAAATTGACATAATATACTGAATGTATGTGAATTTTTGTTACTTTCTTACTTGGCCACTTAACCGCCTAAACCCCAGCAGCGATCAGCTATGTTCAGCGAAACCTTTCCCCACAATAACAAAGTACACTAGCATAGAGCCCTGATGGACTCTGCTCTACCACATGGGGTTTTAGTGGTTAAACCCACTTTGTAAACTGGACCTGAGTTCAGTTGGTTCTATAGCCTACTTTGGGACCACTTTTTCAGAGTACACCAATATCTCTTCCGCAAAAATAGCCCATTTTCAAGCGGCTATGTTTGGCTTATGTCGCTTGGCTTATTCCCCCCCAGAATATCGATCCTGGGGTTCAAGTGGATAAAGTGTGTGTAGCGTGTGTAGCACACCACACCACACAAACACACACAAACACACACACACACACACACACACACACACACACACACACACACACACTGCACATTCGCATATACGCGCGCAGGCACCGGAATATGTCGAGAGCTTTCTCAAGCCCTTGCTCTGAACAAACAAGCAAACAAACAGATACACACTGCAGTGGGTGGAAGGGAAGGCATCGGTTGGGCATAACGGTTGCATCACAAGCACGTTCGTCAAGCCAGTGAGCATCACATCAAACCGCAACATCCTCACGGCAGCGCAGTCTCACAGGAAGCGCGCTTTAGCATTCCAACCGTACACATTTCCCTCCACGCCGACCCCGTCGATTCTATCTCAGAGGGGATTTACAGAGCAGTGATCATGAATTCTTTCTGTGCCGCTGGTATAGTGGTGGTGGTGGTGTGGGGGGGATGAGGATGGATATGATGTATGACGGACTAAAATACTCGCGCCCCCACACATTCATATGTGCGCACATGCAGGCACATGCACACACGTGCACATGCAAGCATGCTTGTCCATTGTCACTTCTAAGTGTACGTATATCCTGTGCACACCACACATGTGAATCTGAATACTCGCGCGCGCACACACGCAGCTGAACGCGCCGCGCACGCACGCACGCACATCCTGATTCTATACATGGGAACCATGTGTTCTGTGCTGCCGGCTGGGGAATTTCAAAAGCATTCTGGGATGCATCCCTGCATGCTGGGAGCCTTGAACATACAATTATTGGCTACTGACTTGGTTCTCTCATCCTGACTGTTCCTGCTCCTACACACTCTGATGTGTGTTGCACGTGCGCTTGAGTGTGTGTCTCTTTGTGTGCACGTGCGTGCGCGCGTGCGTGCGCTGCTTGAAAAGATTCAGGTTGGTGGTTAGCCAAACCCCCGATTAGGCATTTGGGGGTTAGGTTTAGGTTTTAAGTCCACACCAATGACTCCACACCATGTGGAATGAGTCCACACCATGCAACTACTTGCAACCATTATTAGGAGTTGCATGGTGTGGACTGGCCGGGTTAGAGCTATCCCTATTTTATACTTGAGTGCAGGCGATATCATCACGCACTGAAATATAGCCGATCTACAAGCTCACAACGCGTCACCATGTGACAGAGGGTATTACCTCTGTCACAGTGGGACGTGTTGTGAGCTTGTAGATCTGTATAGCAATACAAACGTGTGTGTGTTTTCACAAGCCACGTCAGCAACTTCCACCACCCTCTACACCAGCAGCCCGGCTCGGCTCAGCCCGGCTCAGAGCAGGGAGAGGAAAAGAATAGAAGGAGAAATTGCTTAAAATATTTTATCTCCCACCATATACGTCTCAGCAAATTTACACTCAATATGATAACAAACGTGAAATATTACTCGCAGCCTTGTGTCGACTTCAACATATTACAGCGGCGCTCGTAAATCCTGAAACTGCTGCGCAACGTCTATACGTAGCAGGCCCGTGTATATAAACATTTACAATATGGCAGCGCTATTTATATTGTCTGCCTTCATAATGCCATCCGAAGGGCATTTTGGCATTCGTTACGATATGGATTTTCCAGCCCTCCCAATTCTCTCCTGTCCCATTTACTGGCGCTCCTCTGTTCTGCCCGGGCTATATGTTTGTGTACAGTAGAATGGACCCTTTACCTTTGGCAGTATTTAACACAGCACTCGGCCTGCTTCTTAATTATTTTCTCATGGCTCCACTGACACTGATTCATGAGGCTAATGTTGGGCACACCCCTTGGACCGGCCCCCTCTACCAAGCAACCCCCCACCTCCTCCCCCCCTCCTCTCTTACACACGCTGTTTCCCTCTCTTTTTTCCCCTCTTCCTCCTTTCACGGCACAGTAGCTCTTCTTCGCTCCATTCCCTGACTCTTCTCCTCTTTTCTCCCTCATTATTTCTCTATCACTCTCTCCCTCTCTCTCTCTCTCTCTCACTCTTTCTCTTAGTCAGGAAATCAACAAATTAATTTGACTCAGATATTGGACTTGAACTTAGTTCAATTTCGAGGTAATTGTACTTTACTCGTGTATTTTCTTCCCTATTTAGTCGCTATGTCACTTGATTCCTCCCCTCACACATTTAATGTTGTATCCTACCGGCTGGCCAACGTTGAAGCTGCCGAGCCTACTGGTCAAAGCTGGAACTGCAGGCGGGCCTGTGCATATACAGTAGCACGAGGAAACCCCGCGCAGCTGGGGTTTAACATTGAGCGCTCGTTTGCACTTCCATATTTTCCCCCTAAAAAGTGGGGGGCAAATGTGGAAGTAGAGCGTTCTTCCGTGTGCTTCAAAATTCCACTGAGCAACTTCCATTGAAATGAATAGCAGGGGAGTGAGACACTCGTCACCCAACACTTTGTCATTAACTGCAACATACTGGCTATACGCCAGAAAGTAACTCCATTAATACTCAAGTACTGTATTTAGATTTTTGAACTCTCACTTACTTTAACTCCACTACAATAATTTGACTATTTTTAATGTTCGTCGATCTGTGTATAAGATCACATACACGCTCATGTTGTGAGTTTGACGTTTGACAAATCTAGAATTGTCTTTAGAACTTGTTCTGTAATATATGTTCTGATGCCGATACGTTTGTCCTTTCACTCAAGTGAAATTCCGAATACAGAACCTTTACTTAGTCAATGTATTTCTACATGGTACTTTTTCCTCCACTGGCTAAATGCAACATTGTCAACTTGGCAGAAACACAAGGTGTCGATTTAGTCAAAAGTTGAAGAACAAAGTGTTTTGTGCTCCTCCGAGGCCTGATATGGCCTTTTTTTAAAGTGATTATTAAACACTTTTTTACATTATCGCATCTTTTGTAAGCGCTGATTGACCTTGTAGCCTAATTAAAGTGCACCGTTGCCAGATAAGACAGCTTGGCTGTCAGTGTGAGTGACAGCGCCAGGCTCTCCCCCTGCAGTCACATTAGCACCACAGAGCACCAGAGTGTGCACCGTGCATACACAAAGACACGCCACAGAACCAGGGGCCCGGGCAGGTGGAAAGTTCCGGGTTTTAGCATCTTCCTTTTTTCCTGTGGTGCTGGCGTGAATCAACTCGATGGTAATAATATGGAAATAGCGGCGAAAAAAATATAAAAATACATCAGTGACATGCTTTAGGGCTTATGTATTTATTTATGTATTTGCGACTTTACCCTTATACAGCACTTTCCCGTCTCATAACTGTTAACACTGCAGTTTTTCGGCGGAGTAAAAAAGGTGCTCTCTGTAGCGAGCTGCACTGTGCCTGTACAGTGTGGAAGGGTGCTAACACTATCAGAGATTAGTGGATGAATATGGATCAGGGGAGAACATCTCCCTCCAAACCGCTGCCTATGGTGTATAAAGTGCTCAGAGCACAAATGAATCCCCTTTCCTGCGTGGCCCCTGCAGGGTCTGTCTGTGTGGAGGTGAGTGTTAAAGTGCACGGCGCCATGTATGTGTTGGTCCGACCGTATACGCACGCGGCACGGCACACTCTCCTCTCCTCTCCGCTCAGGGCCAGCTGGAGAGAGCTGACATGCAGGGTGGCCTGTAAGCCTCTTTTGTCCATGGCCAGCAAAGTCATCTGCCAGCTCAGTTGCTCTAGCACACAAAGCTACCGAGAGATATAGCCCCATATTCTGGTACATTCTCGCTCTCACTTAAGCTGCGGCTGCGGCCAATGCCTCTCGCTCTCTCTCTCTCCCTCCCTTCAAAGCCCCCTCCCTCCTCCTTTTCATCTCTCTCTAGTTCACTCTTGCACTCACTTCAACTTTCTGCCTCTCTCACCCCTCCAACTACTTTCTCATTCATTATCTCTCCGTGTCAGTGTTTCCGCTCACATCTCACATTCCTCCTCTCCATCTCTCACAGTTTTTTTTCTTGGGTCAGAGTGGGAGATAAAACAGACTTATGGTTATATTGGACTATCTTACACTTTTCATTCTGATTCTGCGTTCTCCTTCCTATGGAGTTCTCTATGCGTTTCCTCCTATCTTGCATCACAGGCCTTTTGTTGCAGCATGATGTATATTCACATGTGTACAGTATCTTGCACGCGACAACACATGACAAAAATGTTAAAAGGAACACATATGCTTCTCTATGACCTCACCTACTCTGAAATTGTCACAGAGGAGTGGATACGACGGTATGTTCGTAAATTATTTTTCTGGTGATCTTAGTTTGATTGCTGCATTTTAGTTTTCAGATGAGTTTAAAAACAGATTGAATAATATATAAATCACACCATACTCTGTGTGCAAGGGCCCTGCGTGCTTTATATTTATATACACTTTTGTACGACGTTAAGTATACATCAGGCTTTACTTTGCTGCATTTGCTTTGAGGTTAGGAGGTGATAGGATATTGGTTCTCTATTGCCAGGAAAGGGAGATAGAGGAGATGAGGATTCCTGCCCTGTTTGGCTCACTGTGTAATGAAGTTTGTTGTCTCTTGCTGTAGTCAATTTCGTCCTTCCGTGCAAGGAAGGGAGGAAAAAAAGTAATTACTTGAGAGCAACCACCGCATGAAGGTAACTCATTAGGCATCCAAGATCATCACAAGGTAAGATGAGAGAGACGAGGAGAGCGAATGACAGAGACCATATGGCAGGAATGAGTTGTGGAGACACAAGAGAAATGACCAGTGGTGGAAGAGGCATCCGTTTGTAGAAATACTGTTACTAGTACAATACCTGCATTCAAAATATGACGTAAATAAAAGTATAGTAAAGTCTTAGGATACCAAGAGTAAAAGTACTAATTTTAAAATGTCTCATAATGAACTCAAAATGAATGAACTAGAGGTTTGGGCGTTCGGCACATCTAGATGCTGCTACTCACAGTCACACCTAAGTCGCACCGCTGATCCTAACCTATATGTCTGTATGTCAGAGTACCCCATATGTGAGATCCCTGATGTCATCATATATTGGCACGCCCATATAGGGGCTCGGCGCTTCTGGACATCTGTCAAAGCACCACGTAGCGGTATAACTGTATATATGGCCATAAAAGGAACAGACAGACAGATACAGAAATCTCCATATAAAAGGGACACAGACGGACGGACAGATGAGTACAACAGGTAGTGCATAACCCGCTGGGGAACGCATGGTTCCTGACTTCCCAAGTAGAACCTGTGTTTCAATGCATCCAATGAAGTTATTATTTAGACCCCAATTCCTTGTTAATACTATTCATTGGTTCATATTTATAAAATCCACCGACACGCTTAAAGGGGCATTCCACTCATTTCAACATTTTACAGTATGTCATTAATATACCTTAGAGCTGTTGTGTGGAAATAATAAAAAGGAAACCTCCAGTTTCCTAGAACTGGAGGTCTGAAAAAAATCATTAACATGGTGAATCACATCTTGATGATGTCATCAAGATGTGATTCACCATGTTAATCCACACAACAGCTCTAAGGTATATTAATGTTGAAAATGAGTGGTATTCCCCTTTAACCCCTTTCACTTTTATTTTCCTCAGAAATAGCAGAAATAACAAGCCCACAAACAACGCATTGTGAGTTTATCAGCTTTCTTCGCTATAGCTTTGCACGACGCAGTCGTGCAACGAAGTAGGGCATTCATTTATGGAAGAAAAGAAAAACATGAAAAGTTAAAATATGGAGATACAGGGTTTTCGGCCCCGACAGCAACAATTTGCTGCCTTCATGGGGGGGTGCTGTAGGTGGTGGGCGGCTAATGGGAGAAGGAGGTTTTAACAGGCGAAAGGGGAGCACCTTGGGCCCAGGGCTGCGGACCGGGCCTACCCCTGAGCTCTTATTAAAAATGGATTAGAGAGAAGAGCTGAGGAACGGACGGCTCTCATTCTGCACCCTTCCCCTCTGCGCCCCTTTTCTCACACACACACACACACACACACACACACACACACACACACACACACACACACACACACATGGACACATGCACGGACACACACACACACACACACACACACACACACACACACACACACACGGACACATGCACGCACACACGGACACAGAGGAGGGACGGCCCACAGCGTCCGTCTCTCTCCCCTCCCTGCTCTCCCTTCTCCTCCCCCGTTGTCTTGACAGCCCCATTTGTTTTCATTTCCAGGATGTTTGGCTCGATATCTAATGAAATAACTATCTATATATCGAGCAAAGCATCAAGAGGGGAAGGGAGGAATTGTTCATGGGTTGTCAGTAACATTTCTGCCTTGCTATTCTACCCCTGTGCGTCTTTTTGATTGGATTTGGATGTTGTCATAACAAATGGCGCTCTCGTATTCTGGTGTGCGCGCAGACATAATGTAAGGCATGCACCGTCTGTCCATTAAACTGTTGGACCATAAAGATACCTTTTTCCCCGGGATTTTTGCATCCGGAACGTGCAAACGTGACGTGTCTGTCACAGTGTGACAATTCAGGGCTTCACGTCTGTCAGATGTAGCAACTAAATATAGTGCTGGAATTGAGAAGGATTGACTCATTACCCTCACAAACTTCTGGGAAAACCATCTTGTGTGACATAGACTCATCGTTTCTATTTCTAACCCCTCCTCTTTTCACTTTCTCTCTCGCACAGTACAATTGTACCCCAATTGTACTAGGATTGTAAAGACCTGCTTCCCTACAAAATTAGTATTTTTTTAAGTTTACTTGTATACTTTTATTATTTATCATCAGTGACAGTGTTGCCATGACAAAAGTGAAGCTTGAATTCTGGCTCAGAATAAGATGTTCTAAACAAGGAGTGCTAAGCATTTTTGGAATTTCTGGGCTGTCAACACACTTGGAAGCATCTTTCACAAGCTCCCTCTTTATCTACATCTCTCTCTCTCTCTCTCTCTCTCTCTCTCTCTGTGCCTCTCGTTGTTGCAGCCTATGGGGATCATATGGAGTGCAACGGAGTAGAGTGTGTGAAAACAGACGAAGAAACGAGAGAGAGAGCAAACATCCCCAATACACACAATGTGTGCACGGATGCATGCATGCAAGCAGACACAAACACAAGACAGATGCAGACACAGACGCTGACACACAAACACACACACACACACACACACACGCACACGCACACGCACACACACACACGCACAGAACACACACAGGTACAGATGCTCGCGGGCACACATCCTCACACAACCCCAGAACCCCCCCCCCCCCCCCCCACACACACACACACACACACACACACACACACACACACACCGACATGCTCCAACTGGAGTACACTAAGCACCAGAGGGCTTTGTGTGCTAAGAAACGCCATGTCAGCAGGCACCATATGGAAGTTTAGAGGGGAGGGAGAAGCTAAGTAGTATAAAGAAAGAGAAGGATTGGGGGAGGGGGGGCTCGTGTGATGAGGGATGCATGCAGAGGGGTACAGGGTCCCCCCTACTCAGCGGAGGAGAGTTTTGGACCTCATGTGTCAGAAGCCGTTACTTTTCACAATTCAAACACAAAAACGCATGCACGCTCGCACACACTCTTTTCTGTCCTTTCTGATAATACTAGGGCAATGTGTGCAGACCTGAACTCCCTATACTTTCTAATTAGAAGGGTTCAGTATAAGAACAGCTCAAAGAAGAAAAAGAAAAAAAATCTGGATGAGCAGTTTCATTTATGTTGATGGATTCGTCTCTCTCTCTCTCTGTGTGTGTTGTGTGTGTGTGTGTGTGTGTGTGTGTGTGTGTGTGTGTGTGTGTGTGTGTGTGTGTGTGTGTGTTTAATCAAACAGTCCGTATTCTGCTCCATTCTCGCCCAGATCCTGCACCAGCCTCCTTCATCATCATCATACAGTAGATGATGCAATGAAGGGAAACGCTGAGCAATTAGACACCTGCACCACGGACACATTCATTCTAGTGACACACACACACACACACACACACACACACACACACACACACACACACACACACACACCCTCCTGTCCCGCGTTGCTGGTCAACCGCTTAGAAGTCGAATTCAAGCAAATGTAAAAGCATTTGTGTATTACACTGCATGAAGACACCATACAGTAGATCTGCTATTTTCAAAAGATTATTATTATACATTAGGATAACTTGAAATGGGACATTCTGCATAATGAGTATACCTTGGCACTTTAAGTACATTTTGATACCAATACTTTTGTACTTTTACTCAAGTACATTTAGAATTCCGGACTTTTACTTGTAATAGAGTATTTCTACATTGCAGTATTGATACTTTTACTTACTCTGCTAAAATCAAAACCACGGGGTGCCTATGACGTGTATAGGCATCTTTAGGTCCTTTTTATTGTTTTTTTTTTGTTTGGCCTTCTTCAGCGATCCTAGAGCGGTTTCGCGCATGCACACTGCCGCTCACGTCCTTGTTTACGGGCCGGCAAAAGTTGCTCATAACTCTAAATCTATGGCGCTCTCCATGGTTTTGATCATAACGCCGATGTTCTGTGGTCATTTCTGACTTCAGCAAACACCTCGTTTGGAATATTAACCCTTCTAGAGAGACATAAGACGAGGTAGCGTGAGGTACTAAGGGAAAATTGTGCCTCCCGGTTTTGGGGGGTAATGGAAGGCGAGGCTTTTCAGAGTAAAATCTGCCTCATCTGCGTGGCACTCTAGCGCGTTTATTATGAAACATTCCCCGGCAAAATAAGTGTTAAGTGGTAGTTTTCCCTGACGCTGCATGCATGTTGTTGCAGTGTATACATGTGGCACACCTTGTCCTCTGTGCATGGAGGCTGACGGCTGATGTCAGCCTGGTGTGTCAGAATGTGTTCTATTAGCGTCTGGAAACAAGACGACGCTGTCCCTTTCACTCTGCCACGTTACTGACAACGCTAATCTGAGGCAGTGGGAGCCAGCGTGTTGACAGAACACATTATGGAGCTTTGAGGGAGGAAAGGTTACAGGCGTCCACGCAGGGAATGGGATTTAAAAGTGCTAAACCTCTTAGATGTATCGGTACGTATGAACTTTTTAAACGGGCCAAATGCCCACTAAGACTTAACCCCCGGCCTTTCAACATTAATCCATCGCAAGTTTTTGCGTATGTCGTTGGTGCAGTCGTGTCGGCCGGAAACCTTGTATCTCCATGTTTCAAATGAAGTTATTTTTTCTTGGTTTTCTTTTAGGGGCGCTAGCCTTTTTAAATGTTGTCATATGGCAGCAAAGTCTATGTACTTTTTAATGTTTGTTAAACTTTACAGCACTTTTAACAAACAGAGTGGCAGCCAAGTCTATGTACTGGTTTGTTTAGGGCACTAAACGTGGCGTCCTGTGGCAACCACACTAATGTATTGCCTCTAGCAAGTTAGCAATGCAACACACTATAGAAACGGTTTTAGACATACAAGGTTTCTGCAATATCTACTGTATGGCTGCCTATGCATCAGCACTGCCTGCTCAAGGCACTGTAGTATCTGTGTGTGTGTGTGTGTGTGTGTGTGTGTGTGTGTGTGTGTGTGTGTGTGTGTGTGTGTGTGTGCCCCCCCCCCACACACACACACACACACACACACACACACACACACACACACACACAGTCGCACGCAACACACACACACACACACACACACACACACACACACACTCACACACACTCATGCAGAGGTAGAAAATAGTTTTAATCTCCTCAGAGCTCTGTCAGCTGTTTATCAACCTTTTCTAGTGGGCTTTAGGCCCGTATGCTGAAGTGACTGGAGAGAAGTCTGAGACCGTGGTCGTCTGCATTTCAAATATCAATTGGCCCTGTCAGCGCCGCTCGGTGTGGCCCAAGGATTATCTGAAATTACTTCAGTCAATTCGTCCTTTCAAATAAGGCATGCAGCTTTGCAGTCCGATTGGTCACTGTATACACACATACACTCGTTAATTAAAAAGGCTAATTTGTATTGTCGCACGGCAGTGTCCTACACCGTGTGACAAAACAAATTACATAATTGTAAGTCTTAAGGCTCAGAGTCTGCTCCATGAAAATGGTATTTCTCCACAGCCTATGCAGAAGCACACCCAGTAACATTCTCAATGGTAATATATTGTCTGTCGGGGGGTTGGGAACCCTGATCCCTCATATGTCATATCTTTCAGGATTCACATTCAAAAGTAATAGATCTACAAGCTTGAAATGCACCGATTTGCTCCGCGTTTTGAGCTTGTGGATCTGCTACGTGTGTTACTTTTGCTATAGTATGATCAAACAGGAGAGATACGAGGTCTGCAATTCCAAGAGTGAACAATGGAACCAAATGGACCCTTATTTATCAATTATTTGGTATCATTTGTTACACTCTCATTGTTGAAATGAAACAGTCTGGATTGTATAGTGATTCAGTGAAGGAGATGTCTATAAATACAGCGATGTAGGATGAGAGACGATGGAGAGAAAAGATTGGATTGTTGAACACTAGGAAGGGAAGAAGATGGATGAGGAAAGTAAGACTGTTCTATGGTAGACTGGGATCAACTTGTTTTGCAGTGTACTTCCTTTATGTCCGTTCTGACACACAGCTGATAAAAACATAGATACCCCAGAACTGGCTTTGGCTGTGTGGAAATCCTGCTTTTCATTTTGAATTGACTAGTGTAGTGGTTCTCAAAGTGAGGTCCGCGGACTCCTTAGGGGTCCTTGAGGAGGTTCCAGGGTCCCCAGCTAAATCTGTTAATACAGCATTACAATCATTTTAACCCCATTTTTTTAGTTGGCTATGATTTTAGAAAAATCTTGAATTTGCTTTTTTTCCACAAATGAGGAAAAAAATCTTCTCCTTCTTCCTCAGGGCACAAAACAATCTCAGATGCGGGTCAGTGGCCAAAGAGACGGTATATCAATGTGGTGGTCCTTGGCACGAAAGCACACGTGCACGCACATCTGTAGTTGACTCTCGAGAACCGTCCAAACTACGGACCTCAAACTCACGCTACTGAGGACCTCAAACTCACGCTAGTGAGTGGTTTGTCCAGCATATCGGTCCGTTGATCCAACCGATATGCCCCTACATATACATATACTCATACTGTATGGAGATCTCGTTGTCCAGGATATGCCAGAAAAACCTGTGGGGGCATCGATTGGATCGAGGCAATGGGATCAATACACACTGTAGTGTCAAGTCTAAGAGTAAAATGGCTCATTTGAACTCTCCTGAAGGCATTGAAAATATGTGTGCGCTACCTAAATAATGACCAGAAGTAAGTCCTTGTGAACAGGTTTAGACCAGGAGCACTAATTATGGATACAACTAGCCTATTAATACCTTCTATTTCATATTGTGAGTTTGTAGAACTGTTCACAGTGTTGCCAAGTCTACTCATTATAAGCTACTTTGGACTTGTCTATCTGTAAAGTTTCTTTAAAATATTGGTGGTCCACACACGCACACAGCCCGCCTCCTGGCCGCTGCAGACACAGCTCCCAGACCCAATTTAGAGAATAGATTAACGGCGATATTTTTTTTATCGCTCGATAGTCTCGTGTGAACGGCCCAGCATTAATATATATATATATATATATATATATATATATATATATATATATATAATGTTTAGCTTGTTTTCATGCAGCATACTCCATTTTCAAAACACCACTACCCTGCAAGGTCTAAAACAAGGTCAAGACAATGACCTTGTCACAATGAGGGGGTGGGACTGGCGCGGCTCAGGAGAGTGGCTATCTGGGGTTCGATCCCCCACTCTTCCCGGCTTTGTGTCAATGTGTCCTTGAGCTAGACACTTCCTCAGCTGCTGTGTGTGAATGTGTGTGTGTGGATAGGTGAATTGTAAAGTCCATGGACAAAGGCACTGCCACTGACTATCGTCTGTCGGCTGAAAATGTCATATGTCCAAAATTGTTACTTTTCAAGATTCAAATTCAAAAGTACCAGATCCACAAACTTTCGAGCTTTTGTGTGACACAGTATTAGGGAATTAAGTATGGCATTCGTTTACCAAAAACAACATGGAGATAAGAGGTTTCTGCCCGACAGCGATGATATACAAATGCAGGCCATTCACCGATGCAGAAATCAACAATACTCCAATAACCACAAGGACTAACTAACACTGGACTGTGTTTACGTCCACGTCGATGACCAAAACCCTCCTATCTCACAAACCTGCCTACGTTGTCAATATACTTTATCCTTGAACTTATTTCTCATTCTTGCATTCAGTGACATTTTCCTCAAAAGCCATATCTTATAATGCAACCAAGTGCTTTTTTTCTCTTTTTCTTTCCACTAGAAGCTACAGTGTCTTTGCCTAGAGCCTGGAGCCGCAGTTAGTTGCTTTCCCGGAGTTAAGTCATGCAAAAACAATTTGCCGCTTTTAACACATTCTGGACGGGAACGGCTTTTGGTGTTTTAAGCATTATGTTATACTTTAGCTATAGCTAAATAGCAGATCTACAAGCTCACAGAGTGCCGTGTTACGAGCTTGTAGATCTGCTTTTTTTTTTAATCGTGAAAATGTGGTGGAAATCTTTGAATATATATTCTTTCAGAGCGAACGTTTTTAACTAAAATCTTTGCTTCTGGGGGTGTCCCTGGAACAACATATTCTCAGATGGGGGTCAGCGGCCATTTCCATATAATCTTTAGGGGTCCTTGACACAAAATAGTTTGGGTTTTTCAGAAAACTGTTTAGAGGACATTTGTAGAATCGTCCTCAGGTCTAAATGGGTTAAGGAACACATTAATGTGTGTCAGTCTTTTTGTGCATTGTGGCATGCAGGGTTACGGATGTTTAACAGTTAGGATAATTAATGTCTGAGCCTCCGCACAACAAGGACAAGTGGAGGCCATGGTGTTGACCTCCATTCCCACAGTTAATACCGCTAACTGAGAACAGCAAAACATGCATTCAGAATGAGGCAGACGGGTGAATCGTATGAATGCGTAAACACCCAGCGCTTCTCAAACCTTTTACCATTTCAAGGACCCCAAAATGAATATGTAAATAGGCCTACCAGTGGTTCTCAAACTTTTATTTTTTCCATTTCAAGGAACCTGAAATAATATGTATTCAGCCATGAACCCCCTCCCCCATACAAGATTTGTATTGGTAAAAAGTTCCAGAAATATTAAATTAATTGTGTGCATATTACACAAGCAAACGTTGAGGCTTTGAAAGATGTTTTCATAATAATATTAAACATGCTTCCAAAGAACCAAAGATGGACAATAACTGTTTGCTAATGTCTACAAGGTTTTGAAGATCAATGAAAAGCCACCTATATATGGTATAATATCTACATACATAGCCTTGTCTGATCATGATTTATTGAACGCAGGTTGCAACGCAGTACAAATTCATCATTGCTCATAATAATAAAGATTGATCGAAGAATCTTTTTGCTGTTAATAATTCATCGTTATGTTCTGACATCTGCACTTGACTTTCTCCATCCTGAATAAAATATAGGCTTAAATGCAACGCTGTTTATGATTCCTAGACACAACAATGCATATTTCAGATCTTCAGCAGAGAATATAAGTTTAAAATGCTATTAGAGCTGTTTAGTTTCTGTAAATCTTCTATGAAGTACTACAGTGTCATGAGCTGTGGTGATTATTGTGTAGTCCTTGTGCCCTTGTTACCTCTGTTGTCATAGATATTAAACAAAATATAGATGCCTCATTGGCCGCTGCAGTTCGTTGGAGAGACCTCGCAATATGAAATATAATATTAATAGGCTAGTTGTATCCATAATTAGGGCTCCTGGTCTAAACCTGTTCACAAGGTTTTACTTCTGGTCATTATTTAGGTAGTGCACACATGTTTTCAATGCTTTCAAGAGCGTTCTGCATTCGACCTCTCGTGCCTTTCTGACCAGTCTGTTCTGCATTTCGGGTCCTACATCTGAGTCGCACCGTGACATACAGTATGAACATAATAATAGAGACATATTTTGGCTTTTGTCTGTTCAGAGAACAAGATATTATCTTGTTCTCTGAACAGACAAAAGCCAAAATATGTCTCTGGACTCTAATTAATTAAATCATATACGTAATTCAATGCTTTAGTGCTTATTCAACAACCCATGGGATGGCTGAGACAGAATGTGACATTTTTATCCAAGGATGTAGCAAACACATTGTTGAATTCAAAGATTTTCGAATAGCCAACATATTTAAGGTAAAGGTAAAAGTGGTTAAAATGATTGTGATGCTATATGACCCCCCAAGGACCCGCATTGAGAACCAGCGCTCTAGGTGCAGTCTTTCAATGACTTTCAGCTCTTGTTACCATGCCATCGGCTAGTCATTCCCGAGTAAGTAGAGTCAATATTTATCTGCACACACAGTATGTTCCAGATGCAGGCAGACACTCACTCAAGCCAGCCTGGGGAGTAAAAAGAAATAAATATACCCTGTCATGAAACTTTTATCCCGACTCCAGAGTATGATATGCACCGTGTCATGCCTATACTGCCCTCTCCACACGGATACCCCCCAACGTGCCCTTACTCACCTCGGTATTACACTAATATCTCACCCCCTATCCCCAAAGGTAAAATATCCCACCAAGCTATATCCAACAAAATATGACCCAATGTTCTCTCTTTATAAAAGCGCCGGCTAACCCCTTGAGCTCAGGGGGAGGGCTTCATGGTGGCAGCGAGAGAGGCGAGAGAAGGCTTCCATAAATGCATATAGCGATACGGTCCAAAACCACAGGGGTGTGTGTAACCTTTTGCATTGGAGGACAGTGTTATTAGCGAAGCGCAAAGTCAGAGCAGTCATTTAACTGGCCTGACAGTAACTGCTATTCCCATTAGTTGCTACAGTATTCCGTCTGCCGAAAATGCAGAGAGGGGTGTGTAGGGGGGTTGGATAAATGCCACCAGAAGAAGAAATAATAGTGCCGTGGCTTTCCTACCATTTCCAATTCAATTTCCTCTCGCTGACCTGCAGTAACTAGAGAAATCAATGCAGCCCAGGAGGAGTAAGACAAAAATATTCCGAATGCAGGCATGGCTGCAGCCTCTTTTTATGTTTGTAACAGGCAGAGCCTATCCATCACTAGTGATGTCCACGCAACGATCTGGTGCTGTCCAAACCTGGCCGTTCACGCCCCCTCTTGGGGCCTTAAATGAGATCCTTGATTGGAAGTTTTTTTCTTTTCTTTTTTCGCTGGGATTAAAACAGGTGCTTCCTTCTGGACACGGAGCACCTCAGCCCATTAAAACAACCCGGACGGATAGGGTAGCGGTCCGGGCACTTACAGGCTGCTGATGCAGCCTGACAGCGTGTTGCGGGTTCAATTCTCCATCCCGATGACCATTGCTGTGTGTCACACTCCATCTCTCCCAATTTCCTGCCATCCTACTGTCCTATTTTTGGAAGATTTTTGAAAAATAGCGTGGAAATACTCAAAATGTACTTAAAGTGTCAAGTTTTCAAATGTATAATAATCTTTTGAAATTAGCAGATCTACAAGCTCACATCACAATGCATTGTGTTCATGTGTATAGTCCCTCTCCACACATGGCATGTTTACAGTCTCCAGACCTCTGTTCAAATCACTGGTGCAATAACTAATGACTACTAATGCCATGCTTAGGCTATCATGGCTCTGGTAGAAAAACATAATCATTTTATTTTACCAATAGGCACTTGTTTCCAGTCATTATGCCAGCAATTGTAATTTTGCAAGCGTATGAAACCGTCAATCATTGTCATTAAGTACAGTACTAACATAATAATACTGTATGACCTTGAACTGATTTAATAGAGTTGTTTTATGCCCTTAGGATAAATGCTGGCATTTACAATATACTGTACACACTGCTGTGACACATTTTTGTTACACAGTTGCTTTGCAACTGGGTTGGGTAATTAAAAGGTAATTATTCTGTATTCTCTCTCTGGCAGGGAAATACAAGTAGAATAAAATAAAAAATGATTTTAATAGGAGATGATATACTACATGATGAAAAAAACATTTTCTTTTGCTCAGAGGGGGGAATGATTATGCTCTTTTTCAAACACATAAGTTTTGATCTAGAGACCATTTATATGATGCAAGTTTGCAGGCAGGCCCTCGAAAAAGATTGATGGCATTAGCATGATGGTAAACCGTGATGTGATGGAAAATACAAGGCCTGCATATTTAATGAACCTTCTGGTGTATTTGATTGTGTATGACTATGGCTGAAATCATGTTTAATCACGCAAGGACGTTATAATATTAGGATGCGATGGCACTCAATACCAAGAGATAACTGATATTAACAAGTAGCTATTTATTGATGTTAAGAATGGTTACAAAACTCTTTAAATCTTTTAGGTATGAAATGAATAGATAAATAAATAAAGCATCAACATGCATAACACATGTCTTTACCCTCAAACTAGCAACCCTGGGGCAAGAAATTATGCTACAGATCCAATTTTCTGATTAGGGAAAATGGCTCCAGTACCATTATGATCTCTGACCCTAATGTGTAAATCTATCAAAGTTCAAAGGGACATGCAATGTTCAAGGGAAAGAAACGAGGACGGACGGTGTTTTCTGTGCCACAAGGCCCTTACAGTATAATACTGTATGTTCTGAAATATGGATACTCTACACTTTCATCTCTCTCCAAACACAGCTTTCAGATATTGTCTATACTCGGCGGTTGAAGTCAAGGGACCTTTGCCTTTAAAAGTGTCTCTTGGGAAGGGGGTAGGGGGAGGGGGGGTCTGGATTCGGTGGCCACAGAACAGGAGAAAAAAGGCGAAACAACCATCGAAGCGTGAAAGTCTCAGAATTTACTTTTCCTTTTCGTCTTGCAGGGAAGAGAATGCTTTCAAGGTCCAGGGATTGTGAAATGTTATTTTTCATCTCCCCGCTCTTTTTTTCTTGAGGCGCACACACACACGCACACGCACGCACGCACACACACACACACACACACCTGAACAGCCACGGTTACAGTGGTTTAGTAACCATCCTATTTCAAAAGTGAGGTCTTTTCAGATGTTGTGTGTGTGCCATGATTCAGACCTCCTGGGATTCTCAGCAAGCTCTTCCTGTGAGTCCTGTCATTTCCTTCCAGGGCTGCCTGTGTGAAACCCTCTCTCTTATACAGTGCGCTGTCACATTTCTCTTCTTTAAACCTGCGTGGTAGCCTTAAGTTATACCCCAGATTGGCCACCTTTTCCGTGTTCCACGGTGTAGTGTGATGTGTACGTGCGGCGGGTTTGGGTGCGGTTGGTAATTTTCAGGCTCTGAGTGGTGTAACGAGTCCTTGGGCTATCTGCCGTGACAAATAACTGTTGAGCAGCGGCAACAACAACACCAACACCAACAACAACAACAGATTGCCAAACACGGAGTAGAGCTTTTGTAATGCAACAAAATGAAATAGCTTTGAAGAGGCAGATGTTATAAACCGCTCACTTAATTTGTCTCCAGAACACTTTTGCTCCATCACATTAGTGCCGTTAAGCAGGATGGAGTGTGGTGCGGCAGAGATGCAGCATCTCTCTCTCTCCCCGCTATATGGAAAAGGAATCATCTCACCAGAGGACCCCCGCCCCCCCACCCTCACCCCCTGAAGAGTTATTGTCGTCACTCATCAGTGGATGAACAACAATACAAACCTCTCGGTGCTCTAGACATCCTTGATAGCCATCGTTGGGATTACTCCTATATATACCGTTGGCCCCACGTGTGTGTGTGAAGTGTACATTATGGTAATGCAACCATCAGGAAAAAAATATTACATTCTTGATTTTTACTTAACCCCCTTCCCCACCTCATCCATCTCCAGCTCCTAGAGACAATTTAGACTCGTCCTTGGCTCAAAGGCAGCACTACTTGAAATGCCTTTTTCGATTTGGCACACACACACACGCACATGCACGCACACACACACACACACACACACACACACACACACGCACACGCGTGCGCGCACACACACATCAAAGAGACCAGGAGCTTATTTTCATGTATTTTGTGCCCTGAGGCTAGGTGCTAGTTCTGAGGCTGCTGTATTCCCTGTAAATAGTTTGCCTTTCTGTTCCGTGGATCCAGGCATAGCACCTGTCAAACAGAAAGCTGTGGGCACGGGGGCCTCCGCTCTCTCTCCCATCGCCAGAGATAGCAGGGAGGGGGGGGGGGTGACATAATAGACCTGCCGATTGCTTTCCTTGCTCGGCGATCTGTAACGCTCCACACCAACTGTACTCGGTCCAAGACCGCCAGGGCAAAAGGTGTCGAGAGCGTGCTTGTTGCTTTGAAAGATCAAAAAAACTTCCCCTCTTACGTTTGAAGGCGCTGCCCTGTGTGATGTGCTCGAACAGTTCTGAGCAGTTCTTCTTTATCTCAGACCTGCATCTTGTTGTGAGCGTGTGGAAAAAATAAAAGCGTTTAATTTGGACAGGGCCAATCACTGCTCGATGGCGCTGCGTGGACTGCGTGATAAGACAGAACTAGTATAGTATAGCGAAAGTGAAACTTTCATAAAAATTGCTTTTTCAATTTGGCCAAAGGAGGAGTAGACCTTCATTACAATACACTATGCCCATATAATGCAGCTTCGCCAATGAACACCACATTGTGATTTGTGCCACTTCATTTACAAACTGCACACTTACTTGCTTAATGTCGATAGCGATTGGCAAGACAAGGTGCCTATGTCATTGGAATAGACTCTTCCTTGTTTTAGAAACCAACATAGGCTTATAGATTCAATAGCAAGTATAGTAGCAACACAAGGTAAATGTCTTCATTCCTTTAAGTTAAGCTGTGTAATAGAAGCACACAATAATACAGTACCCCCAAAACATCATTTGCTCAACAAAGTTTCTCCCTAAAACCTCATTAAATCTACTAATAACATACATTTCTACTAGGCTATTTGATCACACAGATCACAATCGAGCATACACGTTTTACTTGCTGTCAACACTATTGTATTTTTTTATTAAATATTATAACAATAATTATGTGTTTACAATTCTGTAATAATGAAGAAGTCACAAGGAAGCAGACTCACGACAGAAGATAAAACATAAGACAGAAAACCCATCCAACCAACAATGAGATTTTTTTCTATTTTGTTCTGCTTTGAAAATGACCAAAGCATTCAACATGAAGGTAAACGAGAGAAAAGGAATAAGGAACTGTCAAATCTTTGAAAATAGGTAATTTGTAATTACACACTATTTATCTCTCTGGAATGTGAGATGAATATAATTGCAACTTGTAACATTATCGTTTCTGTCGGGTGGAAACCTCATATGTCCAAAGCTGTTACTTTTCAGGATTCACATTCAAAAGTAGCAAAAGTAGCAGATCTACAAGCTCAAAATGCGTTTCTTCACGCCCCGGTTCAAGCTTGTAGATCTGCTACTTTTGAATACTCCTGTGTGATGCTGGAGATGAGAGAGGTTTCTGCTCGACAAAAGGTATTGTGGTTGTCACAAAATAATGTGACAACCACACATGGCACATGGTTTTGGAACCACTGGACTAAACTGAGGATCATCACCGACTGGGGGGAAAAAAAGGTCTGGAATTGAGTGTCAGAAATGTACCCCCCCCCCCCCCCCTGGTTCTTCCAGTATGGCATCCATCTACATTAAGGATAATAGCACCTTCCCTCGCTAGTGGAAATGGGCCTTTGAAGAGAGTTGTTTCAGTCTTCTCTGCTTCCATGCTTTGTCTAAGATCATCCCTCTGCTGTGGAGTCTCCTCTTCCCTGTAATGACTGCTGCCAGACACTGGCTCTGATGCCCCAGGAGTGCACACAGCATCATTCATAATAAGACTAGCTTGCTATGATTATGTCTGTGCCTTTAACCATATATAAAACTTCATTTAAAATGTCCTTTTAAAACCCATAAAGCATCCATATTGACTTCGGGGGCTGCCAGACTGAAGGCTGCCGCTAATCAGTTCACTCTATGGTCCATTTAGCCTCTGTGTCATTAAAGATAATACAAATAAAATAAGCACTAACATGAAGGCACTCTGATTGCACCCCTTTAAAGAACTGACCCCCCCCCTCCCCATCCACCACCACCTCCACCGACTGTCAATATTATCTATAGATGGAAATGTATTTCTTCACATTACCCAGCTTGCTAGTGCATTTGTGCCGAACAAATTCCAGTTAATTACAAGGCAAATGGTACAAAATGTGCTCTGTGACTATCACAATCCTGTTCGCTATGCTCAGCAAGGATGTAGCACGTACCACACGCCCACACTAACACTTGGCACTCACAAAATAAATGGAAAACACACAAGTACACGCTATACCACATACGAACCGCTCACACAAATAGACACGTCACGCACACTTGTCACGGCATACAAATGCATGCACTCGCAAACAACACATGTACACCCTTTTTAAACACATGAATATTTCTTGTGCTATGCTGCAGATTAGATGCATCTATTTCCTTTAAATCCCCCAGGCTTTGATAACAAACAGATGCCGGCAGTTCAACACGTTGCTTTACTCGCTCTTGACTTTCACCAATATTGGGAGACGCGAGCAGTATTCCAGCCATGGAGCTTTAATGAAAGGCTTTGCAACGAGGCATGGACGCTTGGTTGATCTAATGAGGTCCCTAACTGTTCCTGCCATCTGCCAGACCCAAGTCATGACATTATCTATGCAGCCATGCTAGGCTTCAACCCTCTTTTAGATGAGCCAAACCTTTTCCTCTTCGTGTCAAATGCTGATGCACAAACAAGTGCAGTCCTCGATGGAAAGCCAGAACACGACGCAAGCACTCTGCAGCCTTCTAACAGAATGTTAAATGTACTGTGGCCAATACAACGGGCTGTAGGACATCACTTTAACCGTATTATATCCTCTATAACTGCATCCTTGCCGAGGAAAAATACATTGCTTTGTTGCTGGGCCAAAACTATGTTTTTATTTATTTATTTTCCATTTCACTGGGGGGTTATAATGGTATTGACGTGCCCTGTATATAAGGTGAGTCCTTGCTTTGAGTCAAACTCATCTGCGGTTTTCCAGGGCGTCCATTGTCCGCCCAGCCACGGAGAGGTCACGGCAAAGGGAGGAGAATAAATGTGGAGTGATTGACTAGTCTCTGTTGGAGAAATGAGTTCTCCATTCATTCCCGGGCTTCCAGAGGCGAAACGTCCTTCAGGAAAGTAAACATAATCTGACAGGGCCCTGCGACGGATGCCATGGCACAGCGCGGCACAGTCGGCAAGGATGCTCCTCGTGTCCCGCCTGCGTGTGCGTCCCTCGCCTCTTGTCCCGTTTCTATTCACAAAGTGAAACCAAATCCAACCCATCACCCCTCAGGTATATACTCTGTGACTTTGGGACACTTTGACCGCGTTAGAGCTGGAGATGGACCGATAGCATTTCTTATACTGATAACGTTTCCGTTAATGATGACTTGCATATCGGTCGATACCGAGTATACCGATCTTACAAATAGGACAGTGGTTCTCAAAGTAGGGTCCAGGGACTCTCAGGGATCCGTGAGAGGGTTCCAAATGGACCCTTACAGGTCAGTAACTCTGAGAGTGTAAAAATGGAACAGAATCGACCGTAGGGTCCATTTGGTTCGATTTGTACTTATGGAGATCCTTAAATTAAAATGTTTGAGAACCACTGATCTTAAAATTAGTATATCGAAATGAATATACATTACACGTGCCCGCACGCACGCACTCACACACACACACACACACACACACACACACACACACACACACACACACCCACGGAAGCATTCAAAATACAAAATAATTGATTACTGTAAATGACATACCATCATGTAATAAATGATGTGGTATGGGAATGGCATAGGCTGGCATACTCACCAATATCTATACCAGAATTTTAGGCAGTATCTGCAGCTTTTCCGATACTGGTATCGGTGTCGGAACAACTCAGTTAGAGCTGGAAATATTCTGCTGGCCTTTTGCACACGGACCTTTCAAACAGCCAGCTCTTGATAATCAGGACCACAATTGCAAATGCTCGCTCTAAGTGCATTAGTGCATTATTTCCTTCTGTTTGCTCCATTCCCAGGTGCTCCTAGATCACATGTCCCTGTTGGAAAGCAAATTGAAAATTGCCGCGCCCATTAGAGACCAGATCAGACCCCCCCCCGACATGCTTAAATTGCAGCAATGCAGATCGCATCTCATGTGGCTAATTGATGGATTTGCCAAACGATCTCCCAGAGTGGCCATAGGCTCTGCTGGTGCACTTGTATTTATTTTCCAAAGGCAGTGGATTTAACCATATATCTCGGTGACATCCAAAGCCAGTAGGCTTTACCTCTGTGTTTCTCATTGACAGTAACTGTCGGAAGGCATTGCCTTAGCATGCGCCCCCAAACACCACCTAATTAGAGAGAGAGATGTGCATGGGATTCTTTTGTACAGTAGCTACATTGGTCTTGCATGAATAATTCAAAGCGCATAAGGCTTTTTGTTGTCCTTTAGGCCCTCTCTCTCTCCCTCTCTGTAGACTGTTTCATCCAAATGCCCTCATGTTGCTAGGAGACAAGCCACAACTCTTGAACGCATCCGGTTGGTTGGTTATTATCGCCTATTTAGTATCATAGGCCTATGCTAACTACGTTAGCTCCATCGACCAGTTTAGTGTCAAATGATGGATGGGATCTGGGATGCCTTCGTTTTTTTCCCACCATAATGACTGACAGCTACAGTAGAGTAGCTATAAACTGTCAATAGCTGTCAACACTATATCCTCATGTATAAGTTAATGTCTATAGGAACTTAGAAACGTTCACTGTTTTCGCTGTCAGTTTACAGTCTATATACAGCAGTCCTGTGTGTAGCAAACGAAATCCCAAATGTGTGTGAAAACTAATCCTGTTGCTTAATGATTCCCTCCTAACGGTACGATTCCTTTGCAGTTCGCTATAGTGAGTCCTATAGGGGGTTCCAAATGGACCCTTACGGGTCTGTAACTCAGGAACCAAATGGACCTGTAAGGTTCTGTGGTTCTATTTCTAAGAGTTGTGGTGGTGATGAATTTAAAACGTTTGAGGACCACCTGTATTGCATAGGTCAGAGACGTGGAGTACACGTATACCAGCTCTTGTGATAAAACCGGTTTCGGAAACGGTTCCAAATGTGATAGAACCGATTCAGGTTCATCAATGTTGGATCCAGTTCCCAGAGGATCCCAACTTTACTTCATAGACAATTAAAATGCATCAATGAACACTTAGGAGTGACTTGATGAAGGAACAGACCAATTACCTATGTGCATAGCTAGAGGCACAATTGAACATGAAGCTTTTAGCGAGTTGGTCAAAACAACTGCAGACCACACGCCCCACCATACTTTCCCCGGTGAGAGAACATGATTGTGAGTGTGTGTCACAGGTGTGCGTGTGTGTTTTTAATTAGTGCACTCACGCACGCACGCTCACGCAGTTGAGTACTGTATATCTTTGGAGGTGTGTACTGTGCGCGTTGCGGTTGTTGTGGTGAGCCAGTGATCTATTTTTTCCCATTACCCTGTGCTGCATACGTGTGGTTCATTTACATTCATGGTTATCCAGATAATGAAGGTTTCAATCCGGAGGATCCTGTGGTGAGAACAATGAACCCAATTACCTCCCGCTGCCTGTGAGATGGGATGGCAGACTCCCAGACAGATGGGAGAGGCTGTGCTCGGCCGACAATCCAATCACATTCATCTCGCTCGCTTCCCCGTTTCCCCCCTGTTCATGTGCTCTGCAGCAACTTATCAACAAGCAGGGGCCAAAGAACCCCGGATCATTACATCAAACACACCGGCACCCCTGCACACGCACGCACCTACACACACATGCACTCTCTATCTCTCTCTCTCTCTCTCTCTCTCTCTCTCTCTCTCTCTCTCTCTCTCTCTCTGCCACCCTGGGGCCCACTCGACCCCTCAACTCCCCCAAAATCCTAGCCTATATCTTGCATAATCGTCACAATGGGACAAAAACCCATTATCTCCGTATTACAAATGTTTGTGTTTTTTCGTAAATTAACTCCCTATACGTGATCATACTACATGGCAGTAACTACAGCCGTGCACAAAAGTAGCAGTTCCACAGCCTTTAAACTCGGCTCAAAACACAGTACGAACCAACGCATTTTGAGCTTATTGATCTGCTACTTTTGCTACTTTTGAATTTGAATCCTGAAAAGTAACAGTTTTGGCCTATATGAGGTTTCCACACGACACAGATGGTATTTAAGAATCTCTATTATTTCAAACTCAATGACACGAGTTCCACCCCTTGAGAAAGGTGGTAGGTAAAGTAAAAAATAAAAAAAAGTTGAAGGGATGGATTTTGTGGGGGGGACGTAATACCTCTTGAAGTCCTTATTAGTGTGCTGGTATCTGACTAAGAACTTTTTCAATGAATTATGCAAGATGCTCAACTTTCCGTTTCGCCCTCCCAGCCCTTAGTATTTCAGTTACTATAATAGCCAGATGGAATCATTGGCAAGATGTGCTCAGCCGCACTTGAGAAAGTTGCAGTGGCCACATTATCAGCACTTCGGCATGTGCAATATTGTGGCAGAAAATGGAAATAGTGTTGATCAAGAAATTAGTTTGCGGAGCGGAGAGCATCTCGTCTGATCATGTATGTGATGCAATGCCATGTAACGGCTATGTAACCGTCTGTAAAGATGTGTGTGTTGAATGAGATGAACTATAGTCTGACTTATTAATCATTTGGAGTACCTGGACTCCCAGAAGAGAAAATGTTCCAAAGGCCAGTCCACACCAATGCAACTCCTCGCAACATGTCTCCCCCCTTCACCGCTCCCTCCATTGGCGCCCGGTTGCTGCCCGCACAGAGTACAAAACTCTGATGCTGGCCTTCAAAGCATCCAAAGGTATGGCACCCCCGTCCCCCATATCTTCAAAGTCTGATTGGACCCTATAAAACCTGCCACGTGCTCAGATCAGCCAACACAGGGAAGCTGGCAGAACATTCACTAAAAAAGCCGTGGCAATTAACACTCCACACGTCCCAGACTCCCTTCTGGCTCCAAAACTATGGAATGAACTTGCAACCCATTGCAATCAGACTGTAGACTCTGAAAACCCACCTCTTCAGACTCCATCTTAGCCCGTAGCACTTGCCTAGCCTCGACTACCTTACAGGCATGTGCAAAGGCTCAACTTATGTAATTTTATGTAGACATAGCTACCGGTACTCATAGTTTCATTGTACCGTACATATATTCTACTGTTAATGATTCTTGATGATAATCTTTTATGTATTACCATGTGTTGTTCTTGCTTACTGTAAATCGCTCTGAATTAAGAGCTTCTGCTAAATGCCTAAATTGTATAACTACTTCCAACCTTTATCCCCAAATGGCAGTTGGCAGCAGTCCTCAACTGGTCAGTCAAGACCACTGCAACAATATGGCCTTTAGAAACACAAAGTGTTTGCTGACAAAAGTATAATCATACTCTCCAGCTAGCATTCTGGCAATGATGTATCTTTGGGACGCTCTAACTGCAAACACATTTTACGCAGACGTCCTCTAAGAGGGAGCTTGAGGGAACGTACTGTATATTCCATGGCTAGATAATTAGTCAGTGATTGCATGAGGGCCAAGCCCTTATTCATGCATAATGCTTCGATATTTCTCCTGCCTGTTTCATGCAAAATATACCCCTTAAGTCCATATTGCCCCCTTGCCCCCTCCCCTGCTCTTTATGGCCTCTGATTTTGATGCCGTGATCGATAGTTAATTGACTTTGTGATCGATGTGTCTCTTGAAGTTTTCCATCAGCGCGGATGGCCTCCTGTGCTGCTGCCGCTACCGGCGCACACACCGTCCGCACTGCTGTGCTGGAGTGTATGGTTTGTTAGTGGGGATCTGCATGCTAATGCTCAAGGCATCTCCCCTGTGAGGCGTATAGGTGTTTTTATGTTAATGAATGTCAAGAGAGGAGCTCCGCATGGTTATCCCTGGCACACACACACATGCACACACACACACACACACACACACACACGCACACGCACACGCACTCAGCCCCTGGATGCATTATTGATAAGCTACTAATTACGCTTGTTGCAATTTCAGCTGACCTTTCCCGGGAACATCCCGGATCATTATCAGGTAAAGGTAATCTACAGTCCACCTCCTCATCGCCCCCTCCCCCTTCTACCCCCCCCACCCCCCCCAAACACACACACACACACACACACACACACACACACACACACACCTCCATCCCCAACACCACCCCACCACACCCCTTACACTTCCCTCACTTCACTCCTAGAGATGAAGACGTGTTCTTAACACACACACACACACACACACACACACACACATACACACACACACACACACAAATACACAGAGAGAGAGACACAAATACACAGAGAGAGAGACTAGGTGAAATGAAAGGCAGAAGAAGAGTGTGCAGCAGAGGTCAGTGCAGTTGAACAGTTGTTGGTGTACAGACGGTCAAACTGACCGGGAGTTTCCTCCTTAAGGTCCACATGAAACAGCATTCAAGTGAAACAGGATACCTGCTGGACACGGACGTTAACGGGGAGATAATTGAATTGAATGTTGAAAAGACAAGTGGTTAATGGATGGATCATGTCATCATGATATTATTAGTTGATATTGGTCGGTTCAGGACTACTTAAGAGCGTTGTTTGGTTTTTTACAGTAAGATAACATGATTGGATTGTGATGTCGGGTGGAAACCTCATACAGTATGGGCTATATCTTGCCCTTAACCCTTATCCCTAAACTTATTTGCCATTACTATTTAAAAAAAACCTTTTAAAATAGTTAAAATAGCCGATCTACAAGCTCATAACGTGTCGATTAAAATGTTTTTCAAAGTAGTAAAAAATGGCAAATACGTTTAGGGATAAGGGAAGATGGAGCCCTATCGCAAACTGTTGCTTTTCAGGATGCAAATTGGTTTGGTGTGGACTGGCCTTAAACGGTTTTGTTGCAAGGAGTTGCATTGGAGTGGACTGGCCTTTTGCAACTGAGTCATTTTGTTTAGTGTTAGGTGATGTTTAGGGTTAGGTGATGTTTAGGGCTAGGTGACTTCATTTAACAGAGAGATACGTAGGTGGATGATAACCCTGCAGTTCATGGCAACAAGTGAGAGATGGATGGCCAATCTTACCCTCCTTTTGCTTTTGTTCCAACTCAGCAATAGCACACATTGATCAGTCGCTGAATGGTTAGAACATTTTATGTTTTTAATGGCCCTGACCTATGTTACGTTAAAAAAAAATGTGCAATTTGACGAGTCAAATCTCATGAAACTCAATCAGCTGCCTGAGACGGCACCTCAATTATTCTCTGTAACATTGTAAAACGGTTTAGACATAAAGTAGAGGAAGTGATCCTCCCATTGATTCAAGTCTTGTTGCTATAGTTTCTTGACGGGAGAGAGTTGCCCTCCATGTTCGCAAATATTGACAGATCTATCCAAGATGATAGGAATAATATATAATGAAGATTTATTTTGTGCTCTATTTCAGACAGCAGTGTAGCGAGACAGGGAGCCAAGGGCAGAGAGCATGGAGAGACGTGACAGACGAGATGGGGTTGGATTAGAACCCTGCTCATTATGGTACGTAACTTTGACAATGGAGAGGGCCACTATAATTTCCACACTCACTACATACAGAGAGACATTGCATTAATACTGTTGTAGAAAGAATAGCCGAGCTTGTAGCAGTGCGTCACAGTGTGTCGCAGTGCGATGCGTTTTGAGCTTGTAGATCAGCTATTTTTCATTTCCCCCCCAATTTCAGTGAGCAATACATCATATGAAAGGTTACAGTGTGCAGTTTCTTATATGTAAATAACTGAAAAATGACATGGGCCCCCTTGTATATCAAACCACTGTCCCTGGTCACATATTTGAATTGAAATCCCGAATAATGTTTTGCTATTTTCGAATTGGAATCCTGAAAATTTACATTTTTATTTAATTTCAAATGCAGTTAGTTATAGTTATGTTAACTTTATGAACTAAATACAAATACATTGGACATGAAACAAGAAATGATTACATAGTAATATTTGTCAGGTGAAAGAAGCACTGTCCCCGTAATGTGTATGTTCTAATGTGTATGTTCTGTGCCAGAACCTCGCGGCTGTTGTTTGCTTTCGTTTCCGACGTTCTGTTTCGTGGTTCAATCATTGTATTGTGTTGTTGCTGTGCTGCTGCTGCAGTTAGCTCATAACATTAGCTGTGAGCTGTCTGTCTGCCACACACCCCCCACCTTGGCTGCGCTGCACTGTTTCACCTGCGCTTAGTTTGAAGTTATATGGAGTGACGTTTGAACATTGCAAACGTGTCAAATAACTCTAGTATGCGCCGTGTCGGGGTCTCTGGGTGAGCTCTTCCCCGTGAGTGTGATCTGCTCTGCTGCTTTGCACTGTCTGCAGCCTGTGTGGCTGGCAGGGATATTTGCCGTTGCTTGCACGAGGCAGCCAATCAGGACGTCGCTACTATGATGGGCAACCAATCATGAGGAGGTCGCTACTATGATGGTCGTCTACACTTCATGAGCTTTCATTAGTCAGGTTTCACCTGACAAAAAGACAATACCATTTTAATACTAGTAATTTACTAAAATCAATAATATATCAATGTTCTGATATTATCCTGCGGGCCGCATTAAGTGAAGGTGGGGGCTGCATGTGGCCCCTGGGCCCCCAGTTGGTACATTGACACCCTAAGGGCATAGGAATGATATGTGAATGTATTTCTCTTTAAGAACCAAATTAAATATGTGTAAGTTAGCAGTGCTGTACAGGGAGAAGGGCAGCTATACACGGAGAAGGGCTATATATTTTTTTCTTTCTGGAAAAAATAAAATAAAATAAGGGTTTGAAGGTCATGGTGACAAATCTCTGCTAGAATTTCTCCACCATGCAGTTTAGAGGCTTTTATCCACTCCAACCTACTCTCCACTCTCCTACTCTCCACACTTTCTCAGAAATGTATGCGCACGAACACACTCACGTACGCACGCACAACACAACACAACACACAAAAGGCTTGTTCTACAGAGCTAGAAATCTTCGCTCTGAGAAGGAGGTCTATGCGCCTTAACAACTGTTCAGCTATTCCATTACAATCAAAGTTTGGCGGTGATGGCGGGGGAGCTGACCGGTTGCTCGGCATAAATATCGGGGTGGAGGGCGGGGCGGTGGTTTGGGACAGCAGTTGGCTGGCCTCACTGCCTGTGAGTCAGGTGAGTCTTGCTCAGGCACATAGGGACGCCACCAGGCGAAGGATTAATGGTCTCGGGGGGAGCCAAGGTAAGCCTGCTGCTCCTGCTTGACATCTTTGTACTTGTAAGAGCACACAAATTAGCCAGGCGATGCGGTGAGTAATGGCCAGACCCCTTCCATCAGTCCTATTTAACAACGCATGCAAAGTCAACCGTGGGAGAGGGAAAGGGGACGGGTGGGTGCCTGGGGGGGGGGGATTGTAGTGCAAGTTCCGGTTGCATTGAACGATTCTGCTTCATTTCTATACTTGTTTCTATAATAGTTGTGTCGCATGCAGACATTAGACTACAATTTACAGTTTAGGCATTTAGCAAGTGAGTAAACTGTGCCTTGCCGAGCCATGAGACCCATAGGGCAGGAGCCTATCTCCTGTTTTAGTATAGCGTAAGGCAGCTTGAAGTACACCTGGACATGACGCTAGTATGTCGCAAGGAATTACCCCCATCCAACCCTTGATGCTGAGTGCCAAGCAGGGAGGCACTGGGTCCCATTTTTCAGAGTCTTTGGGATGATCGAACCCCGACCTTCCAGGCTCAGCACGGACACTCTAACCACAAGGACATTTAACAGACACTCTTAATCCAGAGTGATTTACAGTAAGCAGGGTAAACACAAGGTAATTCATAAAATGCATAGACATAGTAATCTAGGATCATAGGTGAACCAATAACTAGTCTGAACAGTATAACAATAATATATAAATTATAATATGTACATTGAAACTATATAAACTGTAGGATGCCATGGCAGGTCAACAAATGACCCTATAGTACAAGCTCACAACACGTGACACATGTGGTGTGCTTGTAAAATGGCTATTTTCAGCATGCAAGCTCGTACAGTAGATGTATGACAAAGTTTTAAATCAGGCTTTCTTTGAAGCACTGAGGATGTATAGCAGAGAGTTTCAGCCAAATGCTCTATCTATTGAAATATGATGTGCCCGTTAACCACATACAGTACAGCACTGCAACTTTTCATTTCTTTTGTATTTTTTATTTGCCATTGTAACTATCACATTTGATACAATCTATTGGCCTAGCCCAGAGATTTATCCAGTTCCATTGGGAAATATATACTGCAGTATCTCTTGCCGTTCAGCATACAGTTGTTGCTAAACAGTTGAATGATATCGTACTGTAAGTCAAATTTATAAGGATTCTGTATAGTCAAAATCAACCACACAGACGCACGCACATGCACGCACGCATGCACACACACACACACACACACACACACACACACACACACACACACACACACACACACACACACACACACACACATACACGCACACTGTTATTATTGTTAGTAAGGGACCAATAATAATTTGGTCACTCCAGATAGAGATGTCCATAGTAGGTAAGAAAGACAGAGAACATCGTTTTAAATCCATCTCATGAATAAAGTTGATTTAGAGCCTTCTAGAGCCATTTCTGTTTTTCACAGCTTTTCCTCCATTTAGTGACTTCAAATACTGGGACAGACCCCAAAACCGGTTGGATACTTACCAGTCTTTACGGGTAATCAAGTAAAGGGGGGGGGGGGTGTATGCCCATGCAGTCTCCTGCCTGCATACACTTTCTACCATATTTTCTTTCATGAATACACATTTGACAAAATCCCCACGGTGAAAATTGTATAAAGTAGTTTCTCCAAAAGCACAGCCCCAGCTGTCTCTCCTCTCCCCTCCCTTCGCGCCAGCCAGCAGCCAGCCACACGGGACCGAGCCTTTGTCAGCCTTCTGGTGAGAGGCAAAGAGGTAAGGAATGCACAAACCTTCCTGGCAGGGACTGGCGGAGAGAGGAGAGGACGGATGGAGAGACGGAGGGAGGGATGAAGGGTGACAGAGGTCTCCCAGCTGTCTAAGACCCAGGCTCGTCCCAGCACACTAGCTTCCACTAATGACCAGAGGCCCCTGAATTTCCCTTCGCCTCCCCTGGGACAACAGCTGCTGCCATCCCCGCGCAGCCTCTGCCTGCGCGCTTTGAAGGGTGGCTGTGGCTGAGCTGAGCTGGCTGCGTTCCTGCCTAGCCCATTTGGACCCCAAACGCATCTGTGTCGCTTATTTAGCATTTAACCATTATTTTTAACTTTAGCTATTGAAAAAGAGCAGATCTACAAGCTCATAGCGTAGCACCAAAAATACTGAAAACTTCCAAATCTTTGAATATATATTCTTTCACAGCAAACATTTTTAACTCATATATTTGCTTCTGGGGAGTCCCTGGAACAACATATTTTGAGATGGGGGTCGGCGGCCTTGACATGAATTGGTTTGAGAACAACTGACATACGCTCTTTTATTCTTTTTTGTTTCTTTTCAGAAAGCTGTTAGGATTTAGAAGACATTCTGTCGAATGGTCTGAGGTGTCAATGGGCTAGCAGAGCACCAGCTCAGGGGATGGGGAGGGAGCGCGGCGGGGGGACAGGCAGGCTTGTTGTGCCAGCAGGGTGGCTAAGTCCGCCGAAACCCTATCCAGCCAATTATTCCCTCCGCATGCCAAGCTGCCTCTCTAATGGAGGAACTAGGGACCGCACGCTTGTGGGTCCTCTTCCAGGTAGAACACTGACACCCCTCCCAACCCCAGACCCAGGTTAGGGCTTGTTCTGTTTGAGTTTTGACAGAAAACGAAAAAAGAAAATCAATTGTTTAATACTTTTCTGAAGCAAATGTTTTTAATGACATATTCCTCTTTAGAGCTCCTTGTTTTCTTCGCCTGTCTCCCATGCACACATAGCCCCTGGTTAGGCTTAGCCTTTAAACTATACTTGCAGAGGAGTGAGGGAGAAAGAGAAGAGCTGCTATAGTGTGATATAAAATAATAGGTGAAAAAAAGAAGCCTGTAGAAATGTCCCGACTAGAGGGCCATTGGTTTAGAGCAGTGTTACCATGTCGGCTGACTGCTAATTATAAGCAACTTTGGGCTTATTTTACTGTAAAGTTGCTTGTAAATATTGGTAGTTGCGGTTGCGGGTTGTAGTTGCTTTGTGCTTGCTTCCTAAACGTTGTTTAAACCATTGGTTCTAAGCATATTTTGTGCCAGGGACCCACATAAAAGATTTGTATATTTCAATTGTAAAAAAAAAAAAGAATTGTTTTGAAATTAGCAGATCTACAAGCTCACAACACGTTGCATGGTGACGCATTGTGAGCTTTGTAGATCGGATATGTTCAAATAGCTGATGTATACACGTTTTAAACTGCTCACGTAGCCAAGTCGCTTTTTTGGGGGCTTGTATTCATTGAGCTGGGCTGCTTGTTTGTCTCGCATGGTTTTAGAGTAGCTAATCATTCAGTCCACGTCCGCGGCGTTCAGATAAGCAGCACAGTGCCTCCAGTGAGCCCTCCCTTCCTTCCATACACATACTTTAACACGGCTAATTTGTGCGAGTCTTGCGGCGCTTGCACACCATTTAGAGATACACTTTAGATTTCACTAGAGAACCAAGCAGGGCTGTATGCTACTACGGCATGGACGGGGGTCAGAATAAATGGAGCCTGCTTGAGACCCAGGGGAAATACTAAAAAACAAAACA
>NC_137869.1:28945632-29020632 GCF_963924005.1 Protomyctophum bolini | reverse complement strand
CAGAATACTGTAGGAGTGAAAGGGGATAAGACATGGCATTGGTCACATGTTCTAAAAGTAGCCTATATACAGTATACTGTATTATCCACTGTGTGTTCTCAGAGGCAAATATTGTACCTTTACTCCACTACATTTATTTGAAAACCTTATATTACTAGTTACTTTGTAGATTTTGATTATTATTACAAAACATACAGTAACAACTTCAGCCCTATATACATTTAGGGCAATTTTAAAATAGCTGATCTACAAGCTCACGCATTGTAAGCTTGTAGATCAGCTATTTTCAAAAGATTTGTATACATTTGAAATGGGACATTCTGTACGATGAGTACTTTTTCTTTTTGTACTTGAAGTACATTTTGATGCCAATACTTTTGTACTTTTACTCAAGTATATTTTGAATTCCGGACTTTTACTTGTATAACAGAGTATTTCTACATTGCAGTATTGATACTTTTACTTCAGTAAAACATTTGAGTACTTTTTCCAACAACTGGCCGTCCACATGACACACGATGGAGGCGCAGCTCTCTGGCTTGCATAGCGACTGTCGGCTGGACACCTCGTATGTCCAAAACCCTTACTTTACCTCTGTCTGCTGGACACCTCGTATGTCCAAACCCTTACTTTACCTCTGTCGGCTGGACACCTCGTATGTCCAAACCCTTACTTTACCTCTGTCGGCTGGACACCTCGTATGTCCAAACCCTTACTTTACCTCTGTCTGCTGGACACCTCGTATGTCCAAACCCTTACTTTACCTCTGTCTGCTGGACACCTCGTATGTCCAAACCCTTACTTTACCTCTGTCTGCTGGACACCTCGTATGTCCAAAACCCTTAGTTTACCTCTGTCGGCTGGACACCTCGTATGTCCAAACCCTTACTTTACCTCTGTCTGCTGGACACCTCGTATGTCCAAAACCCTTAGTTTACCTCTGTCGGCTGGACACCTTGTATGTCCAAAACCCTTACTTTACCCCTGTCGGCTGGACACCTCGTATGTCCAAAACCCTTACTTTACCTCTGTCTGCTGGACACCTCGTATGTCCAAAACCCTTAGTTTACCCCTGTCGGCTGGACACCTCGTATGTCCAAAACCCTTACTTTACCTCTGTCGGCTGGTCTGCTGCTTTTGATTTTGTGTGACAGTGTCCACACACATGAGGCGACAGCTCAACCTGTGGGGGTTGCCAAATTATTTTGGGGGGTCCCCAGATTATATATATTTATAAAGAAATCTATTTGCAACTGAATGGCTGGAAAATGGAAATTAAGAGTTTACATATAGTACATGTATAAACTTTCCTTAATGATTATATCTGGTTTCATTATTTATTTATGATATATTTTCTATATTATTAAAGTTATTGTAGCAGACAATTTGCATTAGGGGTGGGGCGGGGGTCCCCTGTGCTGGAGTACCGTTCTATAACATATAAGTGGATCTACATCATATACGTAGCTATTCTGGTCTGCGGGTGTAACCTGGTCACCCGCGCTAGTGTTGGCTGGAGGAGAGGCCATCGTTCTCAGAGGTTTCCTGACCTGCCAGGGTCACCGGGGTGGGCGGAGATGAGGAGAGGAAAACAGGGAGGATCTTGGGAGGTCCACCAGGTCACATGGTGAGCCCTGGGGGAGGGGAGGGGGGTAGGGGGTGCTCTTGTGCTGTAAGGTAGTAGCGCACTTCCCTCACCACCACCAACCCCCCTCCCCCTGTAAGCCACGTTTACCCTTTAGCTGCAGTCAAGCCAAAAGGCTGAGTGGGCCACGAGGGGCGGGGCGGTGGGGAAGGGTGGTGGAGACACGGGCGGGCGGTATAGGAGGGCAGCGAGCCGAGGGAGAGAGAGAGAGAGGGAGAGAGAGGGAGGGAGAGAGGGAGGGAGGGAGGGAGGGAGGGAGGGAGGGAGGGAGAGAGGGAGAGAGAGAGAGAGAGACAAACTAGCTCGAGAGAGAGAGAGAGAGAGAGAGGGAAATACGCCGTTGAATCCTAATGCCAGATCAGAGCCGAGCTGGGCTGGGAGGGGGTACAGTGGGGGAAAGTAACTAAGTACATTTACTTAAGTACTGCACTTAACTAAAATGTTGAGGTAGCCTATTTGTATTTACTAATTCCAATTTCCAATACTCTTGCTTCTACTCCATCTCAGAGACAAATATTGTCTCGGACAAATACTATTACTAATTAGTAATTACAAAACATACATTAACCACTTCAGCCTTATATACATTTCGATCTACAAGCTCCGGATGCAACGCATTGTGAGCTGACTATACTTTAAGTACATTTGGATGTCAAAAATTTACTTTTACTCAAGTACATTTTTAATCCCCAACTTTTACTTGTAACAAAGTATTTCTACATCACAGTATTGATGCTTTTACTACAGTAATTTTCCCATCCCTGGCGGGGGCGGGGGGGGGACGACATCTCTCCTGCGTGCGGGCGGCGGTGTGTAGACTGTAACGTACGTGTTCCCACAGTGAAATATTGTGATCTGTGATTATTCCCTCTTTCACCTTTCATTAATGTCATCCAGATAGCGAGGCTATAGGTGTGCTGCAGCCCCGCCAACGCGCTGCGAGCGGGGGAAGGGATTTCACGGCCGCGGTGGCGGTGGCGAGACGGGTCAGGATTATGACAGCTTCTTTTGTGTGTCCCCCCCACCCACCCCCACACTGCCACCTCCTGTATACCTTACTTTTCGGGTCACGATCGCTCCGCGCAGAGAGGTCGCGCTATCACGTTACGACTCTTTCTTGGTGCCTTTTGTTTTTGGAGCGTGTCGGCGTTGGGGTTTGTGGCGCCGTGCGATAAGAAGCGGAATGGACCAATTTGCTGTCATCATGTACGATAAAGACGGAGAGGACATTATTCAGTGGGCTGCGCCGCGCGCATGCACGTGCACTCTTCTCACGCACATGCACACTCACGGTCACCCACACACACTAGATAGAGCAATCAGTGTGGGTTCAACCCCACATATACGCAGTGTGTGTTCATTATACATGGCGGAGCTGCTGCATCATGGGAAGGCCTTGCAGGAAAGGAAAGGGAGGCTCTAGGAATCAGAAAGGGGGCATAATAATCACAACAGCATGTTTACTCTACTTTAATGGAATCCAATGGTACAAAATCAAACCCCGTTTGTTCAGCGACCGTGCGAGGATCCCATTTCTCCGGATTAATAATTCAGATTGTACATACACGCCAGGAGGCCCAGAATAGATTCCCCCCTAAAATAACAGGAGTGGTGGTGGTGGAGGGGACGCAGTGTGTGTGGAGCGCACGCGGCAGGGTAGCGTTGATGACAGCCGTCTGACGGGACTGACAGCCAGCCAGCCAGCTGTGGACTGACTGCAGTGTCCCTCGCCGTCACCCAGAGACCCAGGCAGAGGGAGGGAATCTTAATGCTGCGTACCTCTTTCCAGCTATCATTAACACACACACACACACACACAGTCACGTCCCCATGCCGGACAGGGCCAGATTTGACACCCCCCCCCCCCTCCACTCCTGTCATTGGCTGCCTGTTTCCCCTCCGTCAGATTGGGGCTTGTTAAATCGCGGACAGAGCAGCCTCCACGCAGATTAACGAAACCCAATCAGATTAGGATGTCTAACCAGTTCATGGAAATGTCCTTCCTGGAGCTCCCTGCTGGTTTGGAGGCAGATTGGTAGTGGCAGCAGCACTTGAAGGTTTCACTTTAAGATGCACAGATCAATCCCTGTTTCCAACGTATTAGGTTGAGCCATGCCAGAAGAACAAGTCGGGCAGCTGCTCAAGGCCAACACTGCCCCTAAAGCACATCTCTGCCTCTGCTGCTCCCTGACTCCCTGATAACATTAATACCAAGCAGATGGCCCTGAACTAGTTCACGGTTGCTATCTTTCTTTCTTTCTTTCTTTCTTTCCTTCTTTCTTTCTTTCTTTCCTTCTCGCTTCATATCGAAAGCTCTCCACCACCTCATTTCGGGAAGAAAAAAAATCTCCTTCAGCTTCTAAATGGAACATAATATTGACCCAATATGGTGGCGTGTCAACAGGAGCCGAGCCATTCACTTTGCTAATGGTAGGGAAAATCAATAGGCAACAAAATGTGCTTATTTATGTCTCAAACCGTTATATGTCATGTTTCGGGGGTTTGGTGGCATGTTTATGTACGCTCTGCGGGGGGAGCGATGTCGGGAGACAGCAAGGGAATGAAGATTACAGGTAAACAGGCCAGAGAATAATGATGACAGCAACCCGCACGGTGTGGACAGATTATCCTGACAAACATTGTACGAGCGTTCATATCAGAGGTGGATATATCACTGCTTTGGGGTGCATGGGAGTGACATGGGCGCTTCCTCCTTCTCTTTCCCCCCAAACTGCCACTCCACCTCTGTTATTAGGATGGGTTCAATCCTGGGAGCTAATCCGGAATGAAAAGCCACTCACGGCCCCTCAGATCTCGCCCAGTAACTCCCTTCCAACCATCAAAGTGCTCTTTGAAGTTCATGTTCTATAAAAATTGTCTCAGGTGTCAGGTCAGAGTTGTCATCGCCAAAGGTACGGGCCATTTGAAGCCCTCCTCTACGTCTTACTCCTCCTTATTCCCAGATGCCCCGCCGGCTGCCTCTTGTGTTCTTTAGGCGAGAGCCCCTCTCTCTCTCTCTCTTCATGTTTATTGCAAAGAGGCAATCAGCGTGGCCTTTGTTTGGGCCGTGGCCCTCGGTGGCCCTCACATGTGAAATGTCGAGGGGATACGCCTATTAACTTCCTTGCGGGTGGAGAGCCGTTCGCCCAATCATCCCTGACACTAGTTACTGTGCCATCTCGCCTGATGGACTCATCAAGGAAATGGGGGGGGGGACCAGGGGAGACAATGTCAGCAGGGGAGGAGAAGGGGATATAAAAGAAAGGGAAGCTATAAAGGGCAGGAAAGAGAAACACTCACATTAGGGAATACCGTGATGCTGGCATAAACATCAATGGAAGGGTTCTAAGGGGGGGGCAGGAGCTAGAAAGCGTGGAAATCCAGGTGAAAGCAAAAAAAGAGAGAAAGAAACCCCATGAAGACAAGCTCACACTAAGGGTTACAGTGAAGCAAGAACACATCAACACACACAATCCTCACTATAGTGCAGTATTAATGACTGAGTCAAGAATAATGTCTATACACACAAGCACAGACGCACACACACAGACATGCATGCATGCACACACACACACACACACACACACACACACACACACACACACACACACACACGTGTGGTTATTTATGAATAATGTTAAAACAGTTCTTCCTTCATGCACCAAAGCAAAGGTTACTGCAATCTCCTATCTGTCTGCTGCAGTTTCTTTACGGCTCCGCGGTGACGGCTTCTCTCCTCCATTACCTCTGCACTCATTTGACTGGCGGATGGGCAGGTGCAGAGGGTGGTTGGGTGGGTGCGTGTGGGTATAATCACGATGCTGTGTGCGTGTGTTCGTGCTCGCAGGACTCTCCGTTGTCTCAGCCGAGGGAAAGGCAGGTGAGACGTAGCACGGGGCCTCTCTATGCGGTGCCCACTGAACCAACGTTGGCACTCCCTAATGGGGCATCGCGCACACACCGACACGTCACCCCGCGCCATTCCTCATCATCATCATCATCATCATCTCCATCCATCCCTGTGTCCTTGTCCCCTGTCATTGGTTTAATGGCTACCATGCTAGCCTGAGTCATAGGCAATATGGCCCTATCAGTGGACATACTAAACGCCAATGTACTTTAGATTCAATATTCCAGAAAGTAGTGATTTGTGGCGCAGCTACGGTTTTAATTTCAGATTAATATGCAGGTCGCTTTATCTGTTAGCCGAATCATGGTTTGGGGCTCAGAGCCTTTCTAGCTCGCCCAGCTCTGGCCTAACACAGTGATGTGGCCGACTGGCTTAGATTGACAGTGGGAGAGATAGACGGTGATATGAGAGGCTAAGAGGGTTAATACGCTAAGATGGAGCGATAGAGGGAAAAGGTGAAATGGAGAGAGAGAGGCTGAGCATGGTGAGACAGTGATGGAGAGCTAGCCGGGTCTCAGGTGTAGCATGGAGGTCTGATTGTACCATCTATACGGCCATTATGCCTCACTTGTTTAACCCATTTTGACCTGACGTCGAAATTAAAAAAATGTCTTTTCTGAAGGAAAAAAAGTTGTTTTTTCAGTTGTTCTCAAACATATTCATGTCAAGGAACCCCAAATATACAGTATATGACATTGGCCGCTGACCCCCATCTGAAAATATGTAGTTCCAGGGACCCTCTCAGTAGCAAAGATTTGAGTTAAGAACTCTCTCTGAAAGAACATACAGTATATTCAAAGATTTCAGGCACATTTTCACGATTTTTTTCAAAAATAGCAGACCTACAAACTCGCTATGAGCTTGTAGATCTGCTATTTTTCAATAGCTAAATTATAACGATGTTTAAAACACCAAAAGGGGTTCCCGCTCAAAATGTGTTAACAGCTGTGTAGACTCAGATTCACTCCGAAACTCATTCTTCTAATGTGCAAATTTTCTTCTTCTTTTTTTTACGTTAGAGAAAAATAATGGAAGATGGCAATTATTTTTATTTCCCCGAGATGGAGTATTATATTCAATGCTCCGGCAAACATTTTCATACCTGGAATTGCGGCGCCGTTGGTTTGTGTATGAGTATTGCGTATGCAACAGTGCAGGGCTGAGTGCATACAGTGAATGTATTTTGAAGTTCGCTTGCAGCCCTAGATACCTAGATTGTTTCCTCCCATATCCCGAGGTGGAAGCAGCTCTTATTTTCTCTCTCTCTCTCTGTCTCTCTCTCTGTCTCTCTCTCTCTCTGTCTCTCTCTCTCTCTCTCTCTCTCTCTCTGTCTCTCTCTCTCTCTCTCTCTCTCTCACTCTGCAATTCTCCCACTGTCTCCCCCCTCCCTCCTCCAATCATTCCGTCGTCTTATACGTGCACTCACTTTTACTTTCATTTCTCATCTGTGTGCTCTTCTCTTCTCTTCGCTGCAGGCTTGAGAAAATACAAGGTCATTTTTATATAACAACCACCGGTAGGAAGAGAGTGAGCGGGGGGGGGGGGGGGGGGGGAGGAGAGGAAAAATGATAAGAATCTTGAATAAAGCAAAGCATTCGTATTCATGCAACAACAAAAAATAACGCACGCACTGCCACGCACCCACGCAAACACGCACGCACAGGCAGGCAGAAACACTGACAAGCCATCCAAATATATGCTCACAAATTTAGAGGCACTGGCCATCGCCACATCTCTACACAATATACTGTCGTGCTACAGGGTGGACTGCTGTATATGACGCGTGTGTGTGTGTGTGTGTGTGTGTGGAGTGTCATGCCTGTGGGTTGATGTATACTGTACGCTTGTTTGTGTGCTTGCATGCATGCGTCACATGCTTATACTGTTTGTGTGTTCTCTATGATGGTCTGTTTGTGTTTGTGCCTGCGAGCATCTGGCGAGTGCTCATACCTTTTGTTTGGTGGTATCACTACTGGTGCAGAGCTACAGTATATCAGCCCTGTCAGGTGGAAACCTCATTATGTCCACAACTGTTCAAATTCAAAAATAGCAACAACAAAAAAAATCAGATCTACAAGTTCGAATGCTTTTGTGTGACTTTTGTGTGTAGTATGATAAAGTAGGGCATTCGTTTGTGAAAAGAAAACACACACACAAAGAGTTAGATATGGAGATAGGAGGTTTCAGCACGACAGCAACAATATGCACGTGCGTGATTGTATATAGGGTACTACAAGCCGCACCCGGGGATGAGCTGTAACTGCTGGCATGTGTGTTTCCATGCTTGCATTCATGTCAGTGAGTGTAAACATCACCGCTCCTAATAGTTTTTGGCCTCTCGCAGCGAGGAATAGCACGCACGCACGCACAAAAAGACAGTCTAATTGAAGAAGGGCTGGAGGGAGCAAAGGTCTGGTGAAAAAGTAGGGCAGAGAATCCAATGCTGGGTGGTGGCCAGAAGGACGAGAGAAACATTACATGGAGAATGAAATGAAAAGCCTGACCTCAGAGACTCACAAAAATATATATATTAAACCTATCTCCATATTTCATTTATTTTATATTGCCTTGTTTTATACTTGTATGACACACAGAATTGCGAGAAAAAAATCTGTATTTTGTATATACTGTATATATATATACTGTATAAAATAGCCTATATATATATATATATATATATATATATATATATATATATATATATATATATATAAATACGGACACCGGGTTGAGAGTGCTTACGTCTTTTTTCCCTCTTTCTTTCTTTCTTTCTTTTTATTTGTATTTTGTGCTCTTATGCCTCTATTAGACAGAACAGTAGCTCTCTATTAGACAGCATAGGCCTCTATTAAGGACAGTAGGCTGACAGGAGATGGAGTGACACACAGCAAAGGCCGCAACGTGCTGTCAGGCTTCCCTGAGCCTATGGGTTACCAACAGTGGTTATGTCTGTGAGTGTCATAATTATTTAGCCAAATGAATAGTATTAACAAGAGCATGACTTCATTGGACAGATTGGAACACTTACAGCCAGTGGTGCAAAGCAACTAAGTACATTTACTACATTTTACACCAGGTGACATTATGAAATATGAGTCAACAACAGGAAGCTGCATGGGCAGCCTGATAGTGGAGTGACAAGACAAATCACGGAACACAGTGAATCAGGCTGGGAACCAGGCCGTCCTAAAACGTCTGATGTCCTCACAAGTGCAGGAATACAACGTTGTGCGTGCGTGTGCGTCTGTGTTAATCTCCTCCCATCTGCTGATGGACCTCCTCTCCCCGAACTGAGGCCTGGCGCTGCCCCGCCCCATCTGGCCTGCCTGCTCCACAGGCCCTGACCTCACTCTGTGCGTGTGTGCGTGTGTGTGTGTGTGTGTGTGTGCATCAGTGGTGGAAAAAGTTTTTATTAAGTAAAATTATCAATACTGCATACGTAAAAGTCCGGAATTCAATATTTACTTGAGTAAAAATACAAAAGTATTAGCTTCAAAACCTACTTAGGCTATACCAAAAGTAAAAGTACTAATTGTGCGGAATGCTCCATTTCAAGATTTCAAATGTTTAAACATCTTTTTGATAATATCCGATCTACAAGCTCACAAGCTGATTGCTGCCGTCCACTCTGTCCACCAATCAGAAGCCTCTCCTGGCCTCTTCCATGTCTACCGCGATCTCGGAAAAACATCCAGGCCGCCCAATGAGCACGCACACGCACACGCATACACACACACACACACACGTGTGCAAAACATTAGGCTATACGTCTACACAAGTCTATAAGTCTACAGTACAATTAGATAATGTAGAAGAATTGTTATTTTGATCGTTTGCCTGTTATCTCTCCTATGGCACCACATCAATACAGCATGGCATGACATCTTATTCAACGAGTCTGAGAGGCTGAATGTTATCAAATGGTGGTCTGTGGCTTAAATGCAGAATAAATGTTGGACCTGGACCTTGAAAAGGGTTGAAAACCACTGCCCTAGAAAGTAGACACAGTGAATTGGTAAACACTCCCTGAGCAGGCTTCAAGCACGCTCTTTACATTTATCTGGTAGACACGCCCACTCCACACACCTGCTGCAAACAAACAGACACTAGCTCCTTATGTTTGGTAAAAAGAGTGAAATAAACCACTTATAATGTAACTTTACACCTCATGGAAGTTGAGTGCAGTAGTCTGGGTTGTTAGGAAGTGAAAAGTGCTCATCACAAGTGTGTGACAGTTTGAAAGAGAAGTTAAATCATCTTGCGTGCGTGCGTGAGATTGAGTGGGAGGGAAGGCGAAACTTCATTCTTAACTGTTTACCAGTGATGGGGAAAGTGACATTGAACCCATTGACATTGAAGTGTTACAGCCTGAATTGCACATCTATAGATTTCGATCTCTCAATTAATTTCAAGGCCTACCCTAGTCCAGGCATGTCCAAAGTCCCCACAGCTTCCTTCCTAAAATGTATTCTTTTTCTGATAAGAAAAACTAACATTACGTATACACCCACTGTACATACTGTATCCTAGGCTGTGTATGTTGTGACAGGATATACTGTATACTACTATATATACACACACAAACACACACACGTACGCACGCACGCACACACAAACACACACACGTACGCACGCACACGCACACACACACACACACACACACACACACACACACACACACACACACACACACACACACACACACACACACGTATACAGGCTGTGTATGTTTGCCTGCAGTTGCTAGTGAGTTGTGACAGGGTACAGTGTGTGGCTCTTGGTCAGCTCAACTTTCTACCTTACTTACTTATACTCAAAGGTTATGGTGTCTCTCTCAACCTGCTCCACAGGTACACGACCCCCAAGCTCAGCTTCTTTTCAACCCTGAGTCCATTCTCCTGTGACATGCTGTGAATGCTGGACCCTAGCGCCTGCCCTATAAATCCCTGGCCACTGCACTACACCAGAATGCTATGTGCAGTACTAAACATCCAAGGCTGAGTGAGAAGCTCGCAGCCAGGAGAATGAGGCTGGTCAGTGCCATTGATACTGGGTTGAAAGCCAGCTAGCCAGCTGTGGAGGATGGAGATGACTGGAGACGCGGCTGGAGGGCTCATCATGAACTAGAGAGACAGGCTAATGGGGTGTCCCATTTGGTCAAAAGCCCCATACATGGGAAAGTCATAGCTTTCACAATAAGATACCCTAGTAGTATAGTGGTTCAGTAGTGGTTCAGAGGGCCTCTCCCGTCGTGCTCAGGCGCGTTCCCCTCTGCCTGCTGCAGCATAATGCTGGAGCAGGTTCCACTGCACGTCAGCTGAACTCCAAGTGAGAAAGAAATGCGGGAGGCCCTTGGCATCCATCATGTCCAGCAGCTCAGAGCGTCGTGCACGTTTCCAAGCGGCCGTGCCGCACAGATGGGAGCCCAAGTGGAACGAGTGCTTACAGGTGGCCGTGTCACCAGACTGCAGGAGCTCCTCCAGCGTCATGTCGGCCTGTCCGTTTGCATGGTTGACAAAGACCTTTCCGGGCAATTCCATATGTTGATCCTTCCCCATCCATCCTTCCTCTTAGAGGAAGGATGGATGGGGAGCGAGGTTGCTTCTCGGCCTCAAGCGTCTTACTGGTATGAAATCCTGCGTCTCGCGTTAGTCACACCACCATATATGGTTGTCAATCCATCATGCCTTGTGTATGTGACATCACATGACATCACATGGAGACCCTTAGATCTCCATGGATCTGACCTTGTGACGTCATGGAGACCCTTAACGCCTCCATATATGGTCACGCCTCATGACATCACGCCCTGTGACACGTCACGCCACCATATATGGCCATCTCCATATATGAAGATCACGACACTGACCTCATCTAACCCTGGATAGCCATACATGGAGAAGACTGGATCATAACCTATAGATCTGCATAGTATGCAACTCTTGTTGATCTGACCTCATCAAACCCTGTACACTCAAGACACGCTCCATATATGGCCAGTACAGAATGCATTCCATATGTTGATCCCCATGCCAAAGCGCCAGCACTCGCCCAGCAGCCTGCCATCTACCGTCACCCAGGCGCACACACGCACACACACACACATAGCACTGCAGAAGGTACCGGCTCCTCGATGTAAACTGATATTAGCAGCCACAGGCGGCAATCAAGATACATTCTTTAATATATTACGCGGCATGATTGGTACACCTATACTTGAAGTGTGCATCAGATGGCTAATATAAGAAACGACAGATTTGGGGAACATTCTTTGATTGAAAGCCTATACTTAGTAGATCTGAAACAAGTCACAGTTTATAAGTGCCGTGCTTCAGACATATTTCCCTGTTTCAAGCCCTTAAAAGCTTAATTTGCAGTGATTTAAGGAGCTCCACTCTGGCTGTACTATAAGGCATAGTACATTAAGCACAGAATAACCCCGACACCATGCAGTTGTACAGCTTCCCAGGGAGAAGGAGAGAAAACTACAGCTAAGTGGAATGAAAAGCAGCCCTTTACACTGGGGTTTAACATCCATAGTGCAGTAGTCTATTTGTTAAGATTGATATCAGATAACATTATACAGTACATGTGTCTTATTTATGACTCAAACCTTGAGTTCCACCAATTCCTGCACTATTTCCCTTTATATAAATGTAGTAGTAGTTACTTATTAGTTATTTATTCTTCTTATATGTCGTCTCTGTCGGGCAGAAACCTCTTACAGTATCTCCATATTTAAACTTGTGTATTTCTTGGTGAATTAATGCAATACTTGATGGTATTACTACAGCGTCACAGAAAAGTAGCAAAAGTAGCAGGTCTCCAAGCGAGGTGCGAAGCCGGTCGATCTGCTATACCTTTGCTATTTTTGACTTTGAATCCTGAAAAGTAACAGTGTTGGACAGGTCGTGAGGTTTCCACCACCCGACAGAGACCATATGATTGATGTATGGATGGATGGATGGATACATGGATGGATGGATGGATGCATGGATATGAAGGATTCAACACTAATTTGTTCCTTGGCCTTTCCCTCGATCTCTACAGAGGTTGAGGGGATGCAATAAGATTGGCAGGCAGGAAAGCCACATGCACACACACACGCGCACACACACATGCATGCACGCACACATGCACACACGTGCGTGCGTGCACGCGTGCGATCTCCATCGCATCCCCTCTCTCTGAAGGGAGACAAGTTTGTTTCTCAAGGTGATTGTTGCGGTGATAAGGGAGAGTGTGTTATTAAGGGTGACAGCGGAGGGGCTGAGAGGCGGAGGCTGACTGAATAACCTTGCCCCCCCCCCCCCCCCCCCCCACCTGCTGCCTCGTCAGCCCCCTCCATGGTCTGCATGAGCCTCCGTCCACCCCCCCTCCCCTCACCTCACCCGGGTCTGGACACAATCTGCGGGCTGGAATTACCTCCCGGCCTCAGGAAAACTAAACATGATTTCTGACCTTTCCTTTCTGTGTTCAACAGTAACCTTTGCTGCTCCGCCTACGCTACCAGACCACCGCATCACCCACCACCACCACCGCACGCATGCACCACTCCACTGCATGGCTGGAAGGAGTGTGTGTGTGTGTGTGTGTGTGTGTGTGTGTGTGTGTGTGTGTGTGTGTGTGTGTGTGTGTGTGTGTGTGTGTGTGTGTGTGTGCGTGTGCGTGTGCGTGTGTGTGCGTGCGTGCGTGTGTGTGTGTGTGTGTGTGTGTGTGTGTGTGTACAGTAGCCTATATACACGGTGCATATAGTTCTTAGTACTTGAATCTGAACAAGCTGATTGATGTGCTGTCCTCAGTGCATTAACCCCAGCAATGCCAGGCAAACAGTGAATGCGCCGCAAGGTGCCTATAGTTGGTCACAATACTACAGCGTCAAGGTGCCTATAGTTGGTCACAATACTACAGCGTCAAGGTGCCTATAGTTGGTCACAATACTACAGCGTCAAGGTGCCTATAGTTGGTCACAATACTACAGCGTCAAGGTGCCTATAGTTGGTCACAATACTACAGCGTCAAGGTGCCTATAGTTGGTCACAATACTACAGCGTCAAGGTGCCTATAGTTGGTCACAATACTACAGCGTCAAGGTGCCTATAGTTGGTCACAATACTACAGCGTCAAGGTGCCTATAGTTGGTCACAATACTACAGCGTCAAGGTGCCTATAGTTGGTCACAATACTACAGCGTCAAGGTGCCTATAGTTGGTCACAATACTACAGCGTCAAGGTGCCTATAGTTGGTCACAATACTACAGCGTCACGCAAAAGCATCACAACCAAAGCAACGCATTTTGAGCTCGTTGATCTGCTACTTTTGCTATTCGTTTGAACCCTGAAAAGTGAACCGTTTTGGACATAGGAGGTTTCCACCCCAACAGAGACGATGTGCAACAGAGGCCTGTTCGTGCATCTTTGTGACGGGTCGCGTCTTTAATGCAACATGCACAGATGTTCATGCATGCTTAAGTTACAGTACGTACAGTATATGCGTGTGGTTGTTGGCCACACAGTCTGCAGGATGTGCTGAGCACACCAAAGATGACTGTGCATTTGCATGTAAAACGAGAACGGACGAGGTGGGAGACACTGTGTTTGACGAGGTGGGAGACACTGTGTTTGACGAGGTGGGAGACACTGTGTTTGACGAGGTGGGAGACACTGTGTTTGACGAGGTGGGAGACACTGTGTTTGACGAGGTGGGAGACACTGTGTTTGACGAGGTGGGAGACACTGTGTTTGACGAGGTGGGAGACACTGTGTTTGACGAGGTGGGAGACACTGTGTTTGACGAGGTGGGAGACACTGTGTTTGACGAGGTGGGAGACACTGTGTTTGACGAGGTGGGAGACACTGTGTTTGACGAGGTGGGAGACACTGTGTTTGACGAGGTGGGAGACACTGTGTTTGACGAGGTGGGAGACACTGTGTTTGCAGAAATAACGTATCGTTTTTCCCGACAAACTCAGTCATGACATCATCACTCCTATGCTTGGTGCATGCGTGCGTCAGCAGGCGCTCTGCATGCCATCGCTATTAGTAGTTAGTTGCTGTAGATAAGGCTAATTGAACTGCACCTCCCCTACTGTATTCAGAGAACCACCAGCGTGATGTAGATAAGGCTAATTGAACTGCACCTACCCTACTGTATTCAGAGAACCACCAGCGTGATGTAGATAAGGCTAATTGAACTGCACCTACCCTACTGTATTCAGAGAACCCTACTGTATTCAGAGAACCCTACTGTATTCAGAGAACCCTACTGTATTCAGAGAACCCTACTGTATTCAGAGAACCCTACTGTATTCAGAGAACCCTACTGTATTCAGAGAACCCTACTGTATTCAGAGAACCCTACTGTATTCAGAGAACCCTACTGTATTCAGAGAACCACCAGCGTGATCCGCCCATTTTTCACTGACTCCACATAACGTGCACAGCCTCAGCACACTGACTCTGACCCGACGCAGCAACAACTCTCTGGAAACCCTTTTATCATCTCTGTCCACATCTTCTCCCCCCCCCCCCATACACACACACACGCACACATCCCACTCTCCTAATACAAAAACATCTGCTTGTTGCTGTGATGGCACATTTAAGAGCTTAAAGGGCCCAGTGGAGTGAACAGCCTGTGTGTTTAGCAAGAGTTTTTTCGTGTGGTGTCGGAGCACCAAGAGGGCTTTGGAGACGATCAGAGCTATATAGTGAGCTAGGAGAGTTTGGACGCGCGGTGCCCCCTGATGCTGCCCCGGACCGTCGTATTAGCTCTGCCCTGATCCACACGCAACCCCTGAACGCGTGCTCCTCCACTCTGTACTACCAGCACCGTCTCCATTTGTGCCCAGTCAAGCACATTGTGTCCAGTAATCTCCAGGTTTTCTTTTCTCAAAGAGAAAAGATATACTACTATATACTGTAGTAGGGCCCCTGTCACCCCTGGCCACTCACTTTGGTTTGAGCTGTGTTTCCTCTACAACCCCCCCCCCCCCTCTCTCTCTCTCTCTCTCTCTCTCTCTCGTTCATCCTCTGTCTTTGCCTCAGCCTCTTTGGGACCCCCCCCCCTCCCTCCCTTATTTTCTTTCAGTTTGCTTTCAATTCTCTCAGAGGAAACTCTCTCCGCTCCTCTCTCCATCCATCTTGTCTCTCTATTTCTTCCTTGAACATCCATCCCCAGCCCAACCCCACCCATGCACCCACCCACCCACCACCCCTCATTCATTCTTCCTCCTTCCTCTCCTCTTTTTCTGGGGGAAGATCAGTGGAGCTTAGAGGCCTTCCTGCCTGCTTCATTACTGGGCCGCCGTGAGGAAGAACACTGATGTTTAATACATGGCCTGTGTTGTCTCTTCCACCAGATAAATTCATCATCAAACCCTGAGCCACAGAACAGCAATGGAGCATGTAGCCCCTGTGCTCTCTCAAACTAGTATTCTCTTTTATCCACCCCCCCCCCCCCCCTCTGCTCTCTCCATTACGTCTAGTGCCCCCCCCCCCCCCCCCCTCTCTTTTCCGTCACATTCCAGTGGGCTGGAGCAAAACCTTTTCATTGTCCTTCAGATGGAGTAAACACACAAACAGAAACCCAACCCAACGCTCCTGCTTGGTGTTGAACACAAAACACTGCCACTGAAAGGAAAATTGACCTATTCCATCCATTTAGCGTGTGTGTGCGCGTGCGTGCATGCGTGTGCGTGTGTGTGCAATCATGCATCGGCAGTGAGAATGTACAAATATTCCCGTATCATTTCATTCATGTTCAATCTCTGTGATAGTCCAAGACATCTTTACATCTTTGACAGCTTAATACACCAGATGTTGTTGTGGTCGATGAAGAGTCTGCATTGGCCTTAGCCTAATAGAGGAAGCCTTTATGACCAAAGTCATTCAATACCAGCCACTCCTATACATACCATCTCAGAGCTAGGGTATAGATTTGTTTTCATATATTTGGCAGCCTATTGGACATACCCACAGAGGGTTTCAACATCTTTGGATGAACCAAAAAGGAGGCAAAAAGGCTGGCAAAGTATTATGCTATCTCATAATGCCGCCATATGGCAGAGATGCTGTTACTTTTACCCATGGAGTACTGGGTGACATGCGTATTGTATCATGAAGACATATGCCATGATTTTGTGAATGTATAACCTTTACTGCACCTATAATATTTGTGTCCCTGTATGTTTCTGCTTCATGTGGACACAGGTTAAAGCGTGCGTGCGTGTGTGCGTGTGTACTGTGTGCATGCATGCGAGCACGTGTGGGCATGGGTATGGCTTATATGCGCATGCACGTGCGTGTGTGTGTGTGTGTGTGTGTGTGTGTGTGTGTGTGTGTGTGTTTGCCTGTTTGTCCTTTCTGGGCGTGGGCGTGTGTGTGTGGGCGGCAGAGCGAGCTGGGCTCTATAAATGCCAAACAAGCTGCCTCCACAGTGGGCAGAGTGGGTCTGGCCGTGCCAAGGCAGGCCCACCAGGCACCAACAGGGCCCCAGCTGACAGATACGTCTGCTCGTCAGGTCTGTCTGTTCCCTGTCTCTCTCTCTCTCTCTCTCTCTCTGGAGCAGCTCTCTGGGCTCATGGCATGTTGGGCTGACACACACACACACACACACGCGCGCGCGCACACACACACACACACACACACACACACACACACATCCAGCAACACATTGGGTCCAAGGGTTTTTTCTTTTCTATGAGCAGGGGGTTTGAGCAGAGCCATGGGACGACATGGAGATGAAGTCTGAGATGCCGCCGTACGGCGGAATGGAAATAAAATATACTGTATGCCGTCGCTGTGGGGCAGAAACCTCTTATCTCCATATTTTAACTGTGTGTGTCTACCCGACAGAGACCATATGAGGATATATAGAAATATGCTTCCTGTATTTTGAACGAAAGACAATAAAAAAGGGGTAACGAGAACAGGGATGCAGGTGTTGGGACTTCGCCATGCCTTCGGTATAGAAATAGGGGTTTATGGGCAGAAATCAAAGCCATTTGGAGCCGAATCATCCCCCTCTGTAAGGACTCCCACCGGTCCTCCAGAGAGGAGACGACAAACAGCCCTTCAAAAAAGAAGAGAAAAGAAATGACAGCAGCAGTCAGTGCCAGTCATCAGCGCCACGTATGAAGGAAAATCAATCTTATTTCATATCAGAGGAGCTGTGAGGGGACGAGAGTGGCAGGGAGCTATCACGCTCCCCCTTCCTCCCTCCCTGACTGTGGTCCTCTAAGCGCTTGTTGCCATGTTCGCTTATTATAGGCGAATTGTTAAGTGGCAATTCCACATTTTCTTCCAAAGTATAGGCTATTTGGCCAAAATTGCATCCTCGCGCATTGTGAGCTTGTATAGCTGATTCATATACAGTATTGTCAGTATTAGGGATGATCCCAATACACTTTCTTCATTTCCATTATATAATAATAATAAATAAATGAAAAAGATCTTATTTTGAAGTCCACTGACCGTTTATAGCTATCTAGCTATATAACTTGTGCATTATTTACCTGCCATAGTGTCCACCGTTTACCCCTGTGTTGTGTTGCCATAGTGTCCACCGTTTACCCCTGTGTTGTGTTGCCATAGTGTCCACCGTTTACCCCTGTGTTGTGTGGTTCCATTGGCATAATCTGTATACGATACAGTATCGGGACATCTCTAGTCCGTATAGGTTTAAAGTGGCTCATATAAGTGGCCTATAACAGTGGCTTCTTGGGCTTGTTTTCCTACACCTGGTTGCTTATTTCTCTCACAAAATCACATGGTGAACGAGTGGGCCCATGCAGAAGCACTCAGCCTCTCCTGTGGAACGGAGGAGGACATGCGAGGAGCTGTCGTTCTCCTAGATTAGGGAGGTGATTGGCCATTAATATTCATTTCACAGCGTGTCTTTGTTAGGCTTGCAGCGGGGGCTGACATGAGTGTGTTTGGTTTTGTTTTACACTACTGTTCACCCCCCCCCCCCCCCCCCCATGTACTGTACTGTATATATGTGCTGTTTTATTTACTCTAAGGCTTATGCTTTCAGGGGCGCTCTGGTTGGAGCTATTACCTTACAGGTAAACGCACGCAAATTAGCAACCATTATCAGTTAAACGATTAAAACGGGCCGTTGATGCCGATAAGCTATGAAGACAACCAACAAATTCCTGTTTTGGCTGGGATTTGTTACCCCTTTTTCTGCTCAAAATGAGACAAAATCCGGTCTTTGGAAGTTTATTATTCCCTGTTCTTACATCGCGTGAACCAAAACAACTGGCACTGGCCTCACGATCCCGCCTAGTGTAACGGGAGGTAACGTGTTAATATAAAAAAACACACACACATAAAACAGTTAGAATTTGGAGATAGGAGGTTTCTCCCCGACAGCAGCGATATATGGGGAATGCTTTGAGTTTGAACGTGCTTGATCTCAAGTTCTCCTGTAATCTGAATTAGCAGAGACGGTACTGAAGGAGTGGGTCTGTGAATAACCAGGGCGGACGGTATTGAAGGAGTCAGTCTGTGAATAACCAGGCCGGACGGTATTGAAGGAGTGGGTCTGTGAATAACCAGGGCGGGCGGTATTGAAGGAGTGGGTCTGTGAATAACCAGGGCGGGCGGTATTGAAGGAGTGGGTCTGTGAATAACCAGGCCGGACGGTATTGAAGGAGTGGGTCTGTGAATAACCAGGGCGGGCGGTATTGAAGGAGTGCAGTCTGTGAATAACCAGGGCGGCGGTATTGAAGGAGTGGGTCTGTGAATAACCAGGGCGGGCGGTATTGAAGGAGTGCAGTCTGTGAATAACCAGGGCGGACGGTATTGAAGGAGTGGGTCTGTGAATAACCAGGCCGGACGGTATTGAAGGAGTGGGTCTGTGAATAACCAGGCCGGACGGTATTGAAGGAGTCAGTCTGTGAATAACCAGGGCGGACGGTATTGAAGGAGTGGGTCTGTGAATAACCAGGCCGGACGGTATTGAAGGAGTCAGTCTGTGAATAACCAGGGCGGACGGTATTGAAGGAGTGCAGTCTGTGAATAACCAGGGCGGACGGTATTGAAGGAGTGCAGTCTGTGAATAACCAGGGCGGACGGTATTGAAGGAGTGCAGTCTGTGAATAACCAGGGCGGACGGTATTGAAGAGTGCAGTCTGTGAATAACCAGGGCGGACGGTATTGAAGGAGTGCAGTCTGTGAATAACCAGGGCGGACGGTATTGAAGGAGTGCGAGAGTCTTAATAAGCACAGTTAGAGTGCCAGGCGGCCCCTGGAGGAGTTGAGGGTCCAGCAGGTTTAAAAAAAAAGGTCTTTCCCTAATGGATGGCAGCTTTGACACAGGTGGTCTGACCTGTCCTCCCCATAATGAGATTAAGGGACTAATTAGCACGTGTGTGCCTATGTGTGCATGTGCATACACGCGTGTGTGTGTGTGTGTGTGCCTCTCATCAGACTTCTGCCCAGGAGAGGGCGACCGGGCTGGGCTGTGGGCAGTGGTGGAAAGTAACTAAAGTACTTAAGTATTTTTTTTTTAAATTGGACATCGTGCATAATAACTTACTTTTGCTACTTTAAGTACATTTCGATGCCATTACTCTTGTACTTTTACTCAAGGACTTTTACTATATTGCAGTATTGGTACTTTTCCCAGCGCTGGGCTGTTGCTCCTTCCCATGGTGCCTCTCTCTCCCTCCGCTGCACCCACAGTCTAATTAACCACCTGCAGCATCTCAGCACTTGTGGAAAGAAACTAAGTACAATTTTGAGGTATTTGTACTTTACTTGAGTATTTCCAATTTCCAGTAATTTTACTCCATTACATCTCAGAGGAAAACATTGTAATTTTACTCTAACGCCATTTCAAACTCATCTGGCAGTCTACAGAACAAACTCACATGTCTCAATATTCCCTTCATGGCGTACTTTCTCGACGGAGTGATTAGAACTGCACGGGACCCTATAGCCGTTTGACACACAAAATCAAGTTCTTTTCATATTCAACCGCACATATACAGGTAGCAGGCAGATTTGTGGGCTACTAAAATGAGGCCATGGATCAGCATCCAGTAGCACGGTGTGTGAGCAGGCTCAGCAGCTTAGCAATTTAAGCCCTGTATATTTCGTTGTACAACGGCCAATAGCCAATCTAACGATTGGCTAGTATTATGCTATCTTTTGATAAGTTTTGACTTTTGACATGCCCAAAATTGGGTCACCAGGTTTAGCATGCTTAGGAGCTGTAGGAGGGTTTGCAGGTTAAGAGAAGGAAAACTTTGATATTCATCAACCACCATCAGAGACAGAACACAGGACAGCTCAAATGGAACCTGGATGAACCTTCAGGGCCCATCTTGTGCACATGTACAGTATGCTTGTTGTACACCCAGCATATGACTTGATATGACACATGATCATGATGCGCAGCTAGTTCAGGCAGACAACTCAAGAGAGTGGGCCTACCTGTTCAGGTGACTATGCACTATGCACTCCTTGCTTGATCAGAGCGGCTATTTAAACTTCTCTGCCTACCTGCTCATAATTCTCTCCTGCTGTGCTGATGTGCGTCGCTACTGCCTCCCTGCCTCCCTTGCTACCCTCTGCTCATGAAGTTTTGCAAATCCCACCATCGCCCCAGCATCCACCTGTAGGCTCGTGTTTCTGGATCCCCTTGAGGTCTTATTCATTCCCTGTAATACTATTTGGCCTATAACTTAACTAAAATGTACATACAATTTACAATTTAGACATTTGGCAGACACTCTTAATCCAGAGCGATTTACAGTAAGCAAGAACAAAAACACGGTAATACATCAAAAACACTACAGGGAATGAATAGAGACAGAGCCCTGCTGCCAAACTATGCTTCATATATCTATGCTCAATTATGCTCAATAAATATAAATTCATTCTAAGAGTTGTCTGATAGAACTAAGGAAACGGGAGACCGGGCCCGGGGAGAAATGTAGTTTCACTTTTAGTTAAACACGGAAGTATAGAACAGGGCAAACGATAGTCTGTCAGTACACAACAATGCTTACCACTCCAGAATGGACAGTGTAAAGGACAGAGGAAACGCAGAGCAGGCCGTGTCCCTTGTCTGCCCCCCCAACCCGTTAAAGTCACCGTGGTGTTTGATTGCCCCTGCGGCGCCGCTCGGAGCTGTTCATTTAGGATGATGTGCAACTCTCAGCTGCTCTCCAGCACTCATTTGCTCCTCAGCGGGGTCCCCGCGGCCGGCCAATAAGGCTACCCCATGCTGACTGCGGTGCCCTGGGAGCTCTAAAACCGGCCACTCACAGCCCAGTAAAGAGACAGTTGAGTGTCATTGTTAATGTGGATGCGCAGCACCACAATGGCAAAATCAATGGCGCTATAGAGGGCATCAATCACGACAGTGCAAGACCCCCCCCCCCCCCCCCCCTCGCTTGTCTTCCCGACGCTGCTATATAAGCTCTGGGTGAACGGTCAAAGAGAGGGATGCTGCTCTGGGATTGGGTCAGAGAGAGAGAGAGTGAGAGAGTGAGTTGGCTGAGAGTGATCTGTCTTGGCCTGCCCCATTCCCTCCATCCATCTCTAGGGGGTTAGGCTGTCCTGTGAAGACTGTGTGCATTGACAGGCGTCCAACAGGGCGCCAGTCCTAATTCAACCCAAAGCACACAGAGGTTTCTAGGTAAAGCCTCAGATGTGGGACGCAGCATCTGGACGCAGTTGGCATCCCCCCCCTCTCTCTCTCTCTCCCTCGCTCCACCCCACTGCCTCTTTCTCACCATTCTCATGCTGTCTCTCCCTCCATCCACCCCCCCACCCACCACGGAGATACGCCAAGGCGAGAACGCTAAGGTGCTCCTCTTTTTAAAAAACCCACACTAAAATAGGCTGTTTAAAATAGAGCAGCGCTGCCACTCAACTCCTCACACTGACAGACAGAGACAGGCACGCAGTGGAAAATAAATAAATAGATAAATAAATCAAACCCAAGCCAGCAGCCAGCCAGGGTTCATTGCATGCTCGACTTGAAGGGCTGTTTCCTCATCACATTAACATATATGCAGATCGGCAGCGAGTTAAATGAAAGCCTCCCAAAAACAGGGGAGATCAAAGGAGACAGAATTAAGGCCAAGTAATGAGGATCTTGGCGAGGGGCCCCCGCAAAGTTATTGATTGTTTGGCAAGCTGTGAATACACTCCTCCACCTTCTCCCTCCCACTGTACTGTTTACACTCTTGTTTTGAGGAGACGGAAAGCAGCCAAAGAAATTATTTATTTCTTTTTTGGTGGGGTGGGGTGGGGTGTACAGTATCCACTCTAATCACTTGTTAATTTACAGTGTGATGGTAATGTACTTGGCACGGTGGAGTGAGAAGAGAGATATGGGCAACAGAGAGCATCCTTCTGTCTCTCGTAACCCTGCTGACGGTTGAATCAATTACAAGCAATACACAAAACACAAAAAGGGATGAGAGAGAGAGAGAGAGAGAGAGAGAGACACAGAGAGACACAGAGAGAGACAGAGACAGAGAATAAGGTGAAGAAATGAAGCGTTCATCGTAACGGGTGGAATGGAAAGATGGAAACTTGTGCATGGAGGAAGGGAAGAACAAAGGAAGAGACAACTACCTCCACGACTCTCGCTGTCTGCCGGTTTCACCTGGATGGGGCGAGTCATCTGTGGAGGGGAACAAACAGACACAGAGAGAGGTTAGCATTGTCGCTGTGGCTACACGGCAAAATCATCAGTGTTTAGGGTTGATTCTACAAAATAATGTCTTCTAAGTGAGTACTTCTCAAATGTTTTAGCGCCAAAGACCCACGAAATATTATGTATTATTTGGCCACAGATTATGTTAAGTTTCTGTAAGTGTAGGCCTATAGCAGATCCACAAGTGAGCTTGTAGATCTGCTACTTTTGCTCATTTTGAAACTTTATCCTGAAAAGTAACACGTTTTGGACATGAGGTTTCCAACCGACAGAGACAAAATGTATTTATTTTTCAGCTAATGTCTTAGTTACGCCAACATCGTTGAAGGATGTTGTTCATAGAATAGTTTTTGTTCTTAGAACTATAATGTCATATGCTACCAGAAGTCATACGCTTTCATTCCCACTCCAGCAGAACATTCTGGAATTCAATCAAGGTATGGTAGGAGTTGGGGCGATTGGCAGTGCACAATAAACCGGCATTGGAGCGCAGGCCTATTCCCACAGGACCCCAACATGGAACATTTCCAGTTGATTACTGACTTTGTGTGCCAGTAGGAATGAGGCTACAGCTCCCATTCCTGCTAACCGGCTCTGCACAGACCTCCGCGCTCACGTAATCACTGCCATCGGCCAATGGAGGCAGTCACAATAATCCTCGTCCATACTACTATCGGTCATGCATTTGCGTGTGTGTGTGTTCGCATATTGAACGTTATATATATCGGAGACATCGGACAAGTGGCCCTGTAGATAACGTGTTGCGTGTAGTGTGTGTGCACGTATAAGGCATTTGTGTTTGCGGTTGTGCATGCAGCGCTCGTCTATAAAGCCGCAGCTGTGCAAGGCTGTGTGTGTATATATATATCCTTATGCCTGTGTGTGTGAGCGGCCGAGGCAGGGCCTAATAAAAGTGAATCCAGCCACAGGAGGAGGAGAGAGATCAATGCAGCCCTATTGATCCAGACCCTTGGGCTGGTGGAGAGAGAGAGTGTGTGTGTGTGTGTGTGTGTGTGTGTGTGTGTGTGTGTGTGTGTCTGGCAGGGAAGGATTCTCTGGTTAGGAGGCTCACTCTAATCCACTGGAGCCTGATAAGAATGGCATCGCCTGGATTAGATGCCTCTGTCATCACAGTCTTTGTGTGTGTGTGTCCCAAAAACTCTTTTTCATTATTATTGTTCAGCCTGAGCAGTTTCTTTTTTTTAATCTCTATTTGTTTGAAGTAAAAGTTAGTTATAAGTAGTTTTCTGGCTTTTCATGTTTCCTTTAAACTTAAAACTTGCACGTTTTCCAAGAGAGTCTCTAATTATGTACACACACACACACACACACACACACACACACACACACACACACACACACACACACACACACAGCACAGTGTGACACGCTGTCACGGACAGAAAGTCGTTTTTTACCACTCAGTATGCGTTCCCGCAAAACTTCTGGGTATTACGATGATGTCACACACTATTGTGCCTTGTCTGACGTCCATCTCTCTTTACGCAGGTGTACTGGTTTAAAGTCTGACGTCTATCTCTCTTTACGCAGGTGTACTGGTTTAAAGACTGACGTCTATCTCTCTCTTTACGCAGGTGTACTGGTTTAAAGACTGACATCTATCTCTCTCTTTACGCAGGTGTACTGGTTTAAAGACTGACATCTATCTCTCTCTTTACGCAGGTGTACTGGTTTAAAGACTGACGTCTATCTCTCTCTTTACGCAGGTGTACTGGTTTAAAGACTGACGTCTATCTCTCTCTTTACGCAGGTGTACTGGTTTAAAGACTGACATCTATCTCTCTCTTTACGCAGGTGTACTGGTTTAAAGACTGACGTCTATCTCTCTCTTTACGCAGGTGTACTGGTTTAAAGACTGACGTCTATCTCTCTCTTTACACAGGTGTACTGGTTTAAAGACTGACGTCTATCTCTCTCTTTACGCAGGTGTACTGGTTTAAAGACTGACGTCTATCTCTCTCTTTACGCAGGTGTACTGGTTTAAAGACTGACGTCTATCTCTCTCTTTACGCAGGTGTACTGGTTTAAAGACTGACGTCTATCTCTCTCTTTACGCAGGTGTACTGGTTTAAAGACTGACGTCTATCTCTCTCTTTACGCAGGTGTACTGGTTTAAAGACGGCGAGCAGATCTCTAAGAGGAGTGAACACTACAGGATCAGCCGCGACACCGACGGGACCTGCTCTTTGCACACGGCTGCAGCCTCGCTGGACGACGACGGGAACTACACCAAACCCAACGGTTAGCCAGTTGTTGTTTGTTTTGTTTTAGTTTTTTGTCTTTAAATTGGATAGCACAGTTGAGACACACACACACACACACACACACACACACACACACACACATCTACATACAGTACACAGTACAGCGTACAGGATGAATCACACATCTGATGGAGACAAAAGAGATAAAAGGATGTGTGTAGCCCCAACTTTTATTCATTTAGCCTACTTCCCCTGTCCCCCTTTTCACTTCTTCCCTCTCCCCTCCCTCCTCGCTTCCACATTTCAGTCCAAAACAAATAGCTTTAATAATAACAAAGCAGGCGGAATTTTAATGAAAAAGGGGCCACGAACTGCACCAATTTGTAACAAGATTACTGGAATATACAAAGCAATCTCCTACTGTTCACAGTCCTCTCAGCCATCTGGAGGGCAGATTTAAGATTTATTTATTTTTATTGTTGCTTAAAAACATTTTCCTATTTTCACAGTCACTGGAAACGGCAAAAACAGCATTAGTCCCAGTGTTTGTTATACAGTATGTTTCTATAATATATTACACATTCGATATTTATATTTGTTATATATTATACATTTCCCTCGCCACATTGTATCTCCCTTCTTCCTGTCCAATCCCAGAGCCAGTGCTGAAAAGGTCAGATTTAAAGACAGGGCACTCCAATAAAAGCATGACTTGTTCAAGGAGAAACAGCATAATGGGATTTTAAAATGTCTTAATAACATGCTGATATATGGGGGAGAGGCCCGGGCCCCGATTCATTAAGTGCTAAACGTATCTATTTTCACCTTGAGGAACGGAGTAACCTTCCCGCATGCGAATTATTCCATAAATTTAGCCATCGTAAATAATAACTTGCACTGGCTAAGTCTTTGTGGTAAAATGGGGGAGGATGTTATGCTTTAGGAGGTTGGGGTATTTGGCCCTGTTGTTTCCTGGCTTTCTCTCTCCCCCCCCCCCCTACTCACTCTCTTGAGTGCTTTCTTTTCCCTCTGTCGGTACATGCGCTTGCCTGGCAAAGTAACCCCCGCAGTATGCTAATGTCGCCACGCCACAGGGCGCGCTGCTCCCCGTGCATGTACCCGCGCCGCGGATAGATTACAGAAGTCAACCTCCACGCTATCACGAGCGCAGGTGTTCAAAGCAAAACCTGGGAGATGATGAAATAAATAAATAACAAAGTAGTCAAAAAAAAAAAGCGGTTGCAGAAAATGGGGGTGAAAAAAATATCCCCGGGACAAATCCACAGATAACTTTTCAACCTTTTCCTTATACTCCCCTTCAAATCCAAACACATCGGAGTCTTTTGAAATGTGTCTGTGGCAGGAGAGACAACAGCGAGTCTGAACATCCCATGCTGTTCATCTTGTTATGTTGTTGTTGTTGTTGTGAGGTATACCGGGGATGGGAGAGGAGACCGTTCCATAATGAAATGGTGTATGATCATGGCTGGCTCCTCTGCCGTGCCATAATCTCGGTGCAACGCAGCAGGGGTGTCAGTGTGTGGGAAGCCAGCTCTGCTCTCTCTAAAGCTAGTTACTGCTCAGCCCACAACGTGCCAGCTTAATGGTCCATTTATTTGCCCGAGAGCAATGCATTATGGTCCAGAACATTCCACTATTGATGGCTTTCAGTTTATTTCATTTATCTCAAGCGCGTAGTAGTATAGTAGTGGTGGTGGTGGAGAAATACAGGGCACCTGGGACTGGGCTTTGCTAAAAATGTAGAGCACGCACACGCGCACTCACACACATATACAATCACACACACACACACACACACACACACACACACACACACACACACACACACACAAAGTGACTTAAAAATGGAGAGAGTGAAAACAATAAAATTGATACAGTAGTGGTGTTGGCAAGAAGCCCATTCATTAAGCTGCAGGATTCCTGCAGGACTTGGTTGAACTCTCCCTCTCCTCTGTGGACTCTCTCCCTCTCTCCCTGTCCTCTGTGGACTCTCTCCCTCTCCTCTCTCCCTCTCTCCCTCTCCTCTGTGGACTCTCTCCCTCTCTCCCTCTCCTCTGTGGACTCTCTCCCTCTCTCCCTGTCCTCTGTGGACTCTCTCCCTCTCCTCTCTCCCTCCCTCTCTCCCTCTCCTCTGTGGACTCTCTCCCTCTCTCCCTCTCCTCTGTGGACTCTCTCCCTCTCTCCCTCTCCTCTGAGGACTCTCTCCCTCTCTCCCTGTCCTCTGTGGACTCTCTCCCTCTCCTCTCTCCCTCTCTCCCTCTCCTCTGTGGACTCTCTCCCTCTCTCCCTCTCCTCTGTGGACTCTCTCCCTCTCCTCTGTGGACTCTCTCCCTCTCTCCCTGTCCTCTGTGGACTCTCTCCCTCTCCTCTCTCCCTCTCTCCCTCTCCTCTGTGGACTCTCTCCCTCTCTCCCTCTCCTCTGTGGACTCTCTCCCTCTCTCCCTCTCCTCTGTGGACTCTCTCCCTCTCTCCCTCTCCTCTGTGGACTCTCTCCCTCTCTCCCTGTCCTCTGTGGACTCTTTCCCTGTCCTCTGAGGACTCTCTCCCTCTCTCCCTGTCCTCTGTGGACTCTCTCCCTCTCCTCTGTGGACTCTCTCCCTCTCTCCCTGTCCTCTGTGGACTCTCTCCCTCTCTCCCTCTCCTCTGTGGACTCTCTCCCTCTCTCCCTCTCCTCTGTGGACTCTCTCCCTCTCTCCACCCAGACTGAGCTCTGCACTGCACTGTGACTGAGCTGAGGGGCCGTGTTGCCATGTCTACTTGTTGTAAGCAATGTTGGACGTGTGATTCTGTAAAGTTGCTTGCAAAATATCTGCAGGTTGAATATCGTATCGTATCGTATCGTATCGTATCGTATCGTATCGTATCGTATCGTATCGTATCGTATCGTATCGTATCGTATCGTATCGTATTTTTGGAAGGAGGGGGGGGGGGGTTGTTTCTTGAGGGATTGTTTTCCTACATCCATGGTTGCTTATTTCCCTCACAAAATCCACCAGCTCTGGCTGAGGGGGAGCCCACTCGTTCCTCTGCAGATAGCGCCGTCTAATTGTGACGGTTTTAAATTGAGCCAATAACAGAAGGGACGACCGGGGAGATGGGGCGAGAGAGACAGAGAGAGGGATGAGTAGAGTCATAGAGAGAGGAAAGGAAAATGGGGAATGAAGAGACGAGAGAGAGCGACAGTGTGGGGAAGAGAGAGGGAAAGAGGAAAAGAGAGGATGACGGCAGGCTGCGACTCTTAGATAAGATTGCTTCAGCAGATGAGTGGCATTTCAACTGCCCTGGCTCCACCCTCCTGCCTTTCACATTGAATACCATGCTGAAGGGGCCTTGGCACTGCATATGGGGAACATACACACGCATGCACAAACACACACTCCATTTATATTGCACCTCCACTGCAGATTGAATGTCTGCTTTTGTAGCACATGAGCCAGATGATGTAAAGGTAAAGGTTTAAATGTTCTTGATCCTTATAACTCAAGGAAATTCATTTGACTGCCAAAACAATCTCTTTCTGCAGGCTTATTTGAATCACAAAGACTGGAATTGTGTATCTTGTAGGGCCTCTTGTGATATTTATCCGTCCGTCCGTCCATCCATCCACCATAGTGGTAGTATCAAAACAACAGGGTGGATTGCCGTTGTGTTGTGACTGTGTAACCCAGTGCCACTATTTGGCCAAAGTTTGACAAAAAGACATAGGCCTACCATATTGTAATTGAAACATTTTTTGAAACTCACTGACACATTCATGCTCCCCAGAGGATGGTCTCTACTGAATTTGGAGACTCACATGACCTTTCCACTAGCTCCACGCTAAGGCAAAAAAAAGAAAGTCCAATTGCACGTGGCGCATGGTATCTCAAAATGTAATTGGCAGATTGCCATGAAACCTGCCTAGTGCATTCATGCTCACTGGAAGATGAGACTGTACTATTTCAGTGACCCCATGACCTAAACTCTCTAGCCCCACCCTCAGGCCACAATATCAACTTTCCACACGATATACACTACATACAGTACATAATCAAAATCAGATTCTAGGATGAACCCTAACAGAATACAGATTTTGGCAAACCTATTGCTTTTCCTATAGCACATCTCTTTGGCAAATGTCCAGTTCATGGAGCAGCATGGATCATTCTCACATAGCCAGACGACCTGAGATCTCCACCTATAGGATACATCTGGAGAAATCTATATTCAACGTCCAGTAGCAACTATAGAACAGCTCCACTAATAACGCATACGCACTGCTTTGGAAACCCATATCGTCCCAATATGAAGGAGTGTCAAAATGTCTTTGCATTGTTTCAGATGTATCGATCGGTATGTGGAGATCTACCGACCGACTGTCTTGCCACGCGAGACTAGGATTTTAGGGGCTGCTATAGCAGGGCTTTTAGACTGTAATAAAATAAAACCCCAAGAACCCACTGGCTTTTGAAAGCACAACACACTTGCTCTCGCCAACTTGTCGGGGAAAAAAAACAATTTCCTCAACTCCACTCTGCCGTGAATATTTTTATTTTCCTGTTACAGTCCCCCGTCTCAATTTGTCTCTCTTCCCCCACCCCCTCCCTCGCCCCCCATGCCTCTCATTCTCTCTATCTGTGTCTTCTCCCCACATGCTGTGGTGCTCTGAGGGCTTTAGTAAATCCATAGTTCCATATGCTTTTATGGAGCCGCCTCATTTGCCCAGTTAAGCCTCCAGTCAGTTGAATTAAAGCTGTTAGCTCTAGTACATGGCTGCTCTATGGCGAGGCTGAGCTAGAGACCCCCAGGCCTATACAGTACATAATGTACTGTACCATAGGCCTGTGTGGGCTGAGAATGTACACACAACCTCAGTACGGCTGGCTGTGTCTCTCTGCACGCTCTAAGTCGATCTGCAAGTCGCCCGTATTATTCTTGACTGTTGTGGGATGCAAAGAGACATCATTTGATGAAGGTTGTTTCGCCCCGAAAGCATGCTCAACATTAAAAGCGAACATCACATTGTAAGTGTCATGAATGGTTCTGCTTTTATTTCTCTTTGGACGTTATTGTACTTCTAGCACCTTAGGGTGAGTGGTAGTTCTCGCTACAGTAACTGTCATTGTGCTATAAAAAGAGAGTAAAGGAGCTATAGTTGGGCCAAACCCAGGGCCACTGGTGTCCTTAGTGATTTGATAGAAGATAAGATAGATAGAGCAAGCTAAGGAGCTGTAGCCAGGACTGGGCTGGGCAGCAGTAGGAGATGACTTAGAGTCCACAGTGTGTTCGTGCGTGTGTGCGTGCGTGTGTGTACTACAGTAATGAGTCTTCCTAACAGCATTGAGCGGTACAGTTCAGTCCCCATCCAGGCTCTGCTCTATGTTTCTATGTCAGTGGTTCTCAAACTATTTCATGTCAAGGATCCCCCGAATGATATATGTATTTGGCCCCCATCTCAAAATATTGAGTGGGTAGTGCTACCTACGTACCATACCTACCTACCTACCTACCTATACCTACCTACCTACCTATACCTACACCTACACCTACCTACCTACCTATATCTACCTACCTACTGTACCTATACCTACCTATACCTACCTAAGCATGGTGAAACACAGTTGTGGTGGGAAGCACTATAAAGTTTGTGATGGCGGCATGCTGCACAGTAACGTCCTCTGCCTTTCACTCAGGTTTAATATAGAGTAATGGTTAACCCCAGGTCATTAATACACATTAGCCGACCATCAAAATTCATGTTGCTGCTCCCATACTCTCTGACGGCGGAGCGTAAACAGCCCCCTTCTGACTGCTGTTATAATTAATATTTTCAATTATTGATCTGAGAGGAGTGCTGAGTGGTGACTGTCCAGGGCCCTGGCCTCAGCTAATAAATCTGTATCGTACACAGTGGGATCAGAGCAGTGCTGTAGTGTTAACTATAAAACCTCTTATCTCCATATTATACTAACTTTTTGTGTTTTTTGTTTTCCCCCCTGTAATTTAACGTCCTACTTGATAATACTACAACGTGACACAAAAGCATCAAAAGTCTAGCGGATTGAAAAAGCGGCGCTTTAAAAGTATCGTAGGCTAATTATAAAAATGTCCTCTTTGTTGAGCGCTATCTCATTCTGTTTGAACAGCAAAATTGCAAAGCTTACATACAAACCAAGTAATTTCCCCCCTCCTCCTTTCATATGTTTCAGGGTGGTCTTGGCACCCTTTAAACAGAGCTTAATTACATTGTGACAAAGACATGTGTGTATAGCCTTTATGTATGTACATATTATGTACACATGTCTGTGCATGAGCGTGCACAGTTCATACTCGCACGTGCACGAACCCACACATGATACCGTCTCTGTCGGGGGGGAAACCTCATATGTCCAAACCTGTCTGAATTCAGATTGAAAAGTAGCAAAAGTAGCAGATCCACAAGACACGTTTCGACTTTCAAACCTTACAGATCTGCAACTTTAGATGTATATGATGAAGTACTAGGGTGCTCACTTACTTTAGATGTATATGATGAAGTACTAGGGTGCTCACTTACTTTAGATGTATATGATGAAGTACTAGGGTGCTCACTTACTTTAGATGTATATGATGAAGTACTAGGGTGCTCACTTACTTTAGATGTATATGATGAAGTACTAGGGTGCTCACTTACTTTAGATGTATATGATGAAGTACTAGGGTGCTCACTTACTTTAGATGTATATGATGCAGTACTAGGGTGCTCACTTACTTTAGATGTATATGATGCAGTACTAGGGTGCTCACTTACTTTAGATGTACATGATGAAGTACTAGGGTGCTCACTTACTTTAGATGTATATGATGCAGTACTAGGGTGCTCACATACTTTAGATGTATATGATGAAGTACTAGGGTGCTCACTAACTTTAGATGTATATGATGAAGTACTAGGGTGCTCACTTACTTTAGATGTATATGATGAAGTACTAGGGTGCTCACTTACTTTAGATGTATATGATGAAGTACTAGGGTGCTCACTTACTTTAGATGTATATGATGAAGTACTAGGGTGCTCACTTTAGATGTATATGATGAAGTACTAGGGTGCTCACTAACTTTAGATGTATATGATGAAGTACTAGGGTGCTCACTAACTTTAGATGTATATGATGAAGTACTAGGGTGCTCACTTACTTTAGATGTATATGATGAAGTACTAGGGTGCTCACTAACTTTAGATGTATATGATGAAGTACTAGGGTGCTCACTTACTTTAGATGTATATGATGAAGTACTAGGGTGCTCACTTACTTTAGATGTATATGATGAAGTACTAGGGTGCTCACTTACTTTAGATGTATATGATGAAGTACTAGGGTGCTCACTTACTTTAGATGTATATGATGAAGTACTAGGGTGCTCACTTACTTTAGATGTATATGATGAAGTACTAGGGTGCTCACTTACTTTAGATGTATATGATGAAGTACTAGGGTGCTCACTTACCAAAACCCACAAAAAGTACAGTACGAGATAAGAGGATTCCGGCCGACAGCGCCGATGCGTACAGTAGTACACAGTATATTTTGCCGGTGTGTTTAAAATGTGCTGGTGGCAGCAGTACGGTAGGTGCAGATAAGAAGCATCAGTCAGGGCCTGCATGAGGCAAACGGCGTGCGCACTGTAAGCTGTATGTGGGATTCCTATCAGAGCAAATCCACCCGTCCTGCTGCTACAGTATACAGCTGGAGGTGAGCCAGATGAGCTGACAGATCCACAGCTAACAGTGGTGGGAAAAAGTACTTAAGTAAAAGTATCAATGCTGCAAAGTAGAAATGGTCTGTATACAAGTCAAGGTCCGTCATTCAAAATGTCCTCATTTAATTAAATGTATAGTATACTGTATGAATCTTTAGAAAATAGCAGATCTACAAGCTCACAATGCGTTGCAACACATTGTGAGCTTGTAATGTATATAGGGCTGAAGTGGTTCACTTAATGTATGTTTTGTAATAATAATCCAAATCTACAAAGTAACCCGTAACTAAGGTTTTCAAACAAATGGCTGGTAAATGTAAAACATTTGCCTCTGAGATGTAGTAAGTGCATGGAGTAGAAGTAAAAGTCCTGGAAATCACAAATACTCATGTAAAGTACAAATACCTCAAAATTGTACTTAAGTACATTACTTAAGTAAATGTACTTAGTTACACCACTGCAAACTACACAGCCAGACAGCAACACTGCCACTGAAACCTATATCCTCTTCTAACTGTCCTACTCCTGTATATCCACTGTTACCACTTACATAGAACATTGGCACCAAGGATGGTGATCACTGGCACACTGGCATAAGTGTGAGAGAGAGGTTATTTTCTACCAATTGCCTTCCCCCGTGAAGCCTTGAATTGATTTTGTTGCATTCCTAAGCCAATGATGCTAATGTCTCTGGTTGGAGAGTCTCATCAAATCATATTGGCTTAGATTAGGAATGTGACAAAAGCTAAGAAATTCTGCATGAATTGAAGGCTTCTGTTTTTTGGTGTGTAATCAATAGAAAATATTTTTTTTTTGATGAACTACTCCTTTAAGCCATTTCTAGTCTGAAAGAGACTTGAATTCCAACTGTGCTTGGAATCGCTTTTGTCCAAACACCAAATCTCTCAGCCAAAAATAGCAGATTTACAAATGCTGTGAAATGCAAAGAAAACATGAAAAATAAAATAAGATGAGGAAAACCACGAAGGAAAGAAATTGCTATTGTTTGGAAAACCGATCATTTGTTTCCATTTTCTGTTACTCCTCTTTAACACAGCGGGCATCGCTTTCCTCATTTTGTCTGAAAACAAAGTGCTCTGGAAGCTGAAGTAGCTCAAATAGCTTTGTGTAACATGCCCCAATTAGCAGAGCTAACAGGAAAACATTGGTTTATGATCTGCAGTACGACACTATGATACTGCAGTACAGTATCTCAGCTTATTACCATTAGACCTTCTGTTGTGTGATGCTCCTCCTCTTAAAAAATAAATAAAAACTCAAAACAAAAGCTGCCTCCAAGGAACAGCCTCATGTCCATCTGCACGATGCCTTAAGCCTAATATCCTCTCTGTGGGGTGGAAAAACCTTGGATGTCCAATAATGTGTTTTATTATGATTCATTGAAACATTCTGGAATAGTGAAAATAGCACATCTACAAGCTACAAGCTTGTATGTCTGCTATTTCCACTACTTGTGTGTGTCACTCTTGTACTGGTGAAGTATAGGAAATTATTTAGCAAGAAAATAAAAATAATCTGGAGATACAAGGTTTCTGCCCAACAGTAATGTATTGGTAATGTCTTGTCCTGTACGACGGTGTCGTACAACGGTGTACATAAATGAGTATACACTAAAGCGTTTGTACAACAACAAAGCCCTTCCAAAAAAGCCCACCAGCACTCTGCTAGGACCACTATAGCTGGAGTGTTTGGCTGCCATGCACGGCTCTGCTCTGCTCTGTTCCTGCCCTCGTTAAGGCTCAGACATACTCCAGTTTTTGGTAGTTTTTAAAGGGTTGGAAAACTACAACATTACGTCAGTCGCGGTTATGATCAGCTATCACCGCGGACACAGACCCATCTCTCTGTTTTTACTATCAGACAAGTCTTTTCACTCTGGAGCTATCACCCCGTTCACTGATTGGTCTAGAAGTTGGGTAAACCACAGGGAGGCGGGGTCAATCCTTAAGGACATCACTGCGAGTATGATGGCCTCAACTCTTATCACCGTTTTAGGTGTTAAGCTATCACCTAAAACGGTGATAAAACTGGAGTATGTATGAGCCTTTGAGGCTCAGGTGATAAGAGTTGAGTTGCTCTGTCCCAGCCCTCGTTACACAGACAACAAGGCTCTGCTCTGAAGTACTGTACTTGGGTGTAACATTTTGAGGTATTTAATTGAATATTTCCAATTTCCAATAATTCTATACTCCACTACAGTTCAGAGCCTACATTTATTTTAAAACGTTAGTTACTAGTTACTTTGTAGATTTTGATTATTATTACAAAACATGCATTAAAGCTGCGATTTAAGCAATAATATGTCAACATTTGAATGACTTTTTTATTTTTGGTATTCAGACAGCCAGCCGGTAGAACGCTCCCAAAAAATGTTTTGTCTCTGTGACACATCTAGATGTTCCTAGAAGCTTTGTCATTGCTAAAAAAAAAAGACGGTCGCAATGACTAACCAATGCAGATTGCGGCCCCCAGATGTGTCACAGAGACAAAATAAATGTGGGAGCGTTCTACCCATTGCTGGCTGTCTGAATACCAAAAATAAATAAATAAAAAGGGTCATTAAAATGTTGACATATTATTGCTTATAGCAGCTTTAAGCACTCCAGACCTACATGCATTTCGTCCATTTGAAAATAGCTGATCTACGAGCCGATGCCATATCGCAACGCATTGTGAGCTTGTGGATCTTCTATTTTCAAAATACGACATAGAGTACTTTCTACTTTTGTTATTTTAAGTACATTTTGATGCCAATATTTTGTACTTTTAGTCAAGTACATTTTGAATTCCACACTTCCACACTTTCCACCATCACCTCTCCTCTCTGCTGCCTGCCTGCTGCGCCACCATGACTCAGCAGACTGCCACTCAGCCCAGGCAGCCATGTGCTCTATCCTCCTGACACTGCTGCTTTAAATACGCCACATAGTATACAGTATGTACAGTATGCCGGGTGGAAACTCTCTCTCTCTCTCTCTCTCTCTTTCTCTCTCTCTCTCTCTCTCTCTCTCTCTCTCTCTCTCTCTCTCTCTCTCTCTCTCACTCTCTCACTCTCTCACTCTCACTCTCACTCTCACTCTCACTCTCTTCTCTCACTCTCTCACTCCTTCTCCCCACCCTCTCTCTCTCTCATTCCATACGTATCTGCCTGTGTCTAGTTGCCTGTCTAGTTGCTATAGTTGTGTATGGGCAGCCATAGCGTGTGTGTTCACTGTGCAGGGTATGAGCTAGTCTCTACTGTCTGTTATAATAGTCCTACAAGACTATTGTAGTGGACTATGGGTGATAGGAACAGTGTGTGCAATCATCATGAGTGGAAGTACATAGGAGGAAGGGGATTGAGCTAACGGCTAAATCCTACTACCGCGCAGGGCGTCAGAGAGAGAGAGAGAGAGAGAGTGTCTCTCCTGTCCGTGTCCTGACTTATGAGGAACACTTTGTTTATCAGGGGGAAGGGCATCGCCGCTAGACATCTTTGGCAGCGTGCGGCCAGCTTCTCTTCAAGCCCAGAGAGCTATTGACATGGCACGTTACAGTAATGCGTGAAGCAGCGGGTGGCTCATTGTAAATCTGTGTCAACAAATGCTGGAGCAGCAGTAAGCCCTCTCTCTCTCTCTCTCCCTGTCTCTAACTCCCTCCCTCTTTTTTTCTTTTCCTTGCCCTTCGCTCTACCTCCCTACCGCATTTAACCACCTATCTAATGAATCTTATCTGCATGGGACACTGGAGGCTTAAGCTTCTGATGGGTCTCCATCTCTCTCTCTCTCTCTCTCTCTCTCTCTCTCTCTCTCTCTCCCCCCTCGCCGGCCATTTGAAGTGTGCTTTACGCTCGTTTCCTCGGCCAGGGCGTTTTGAGGAATACCGGGGCCAGATAACATCGTGTCGAGACGCAGAGACGTGGAGACGCGGCGGTATGTGGCTTCAGAAAGGGCCAAGAAACCGCTATATATACCCATCATGCACCACACACACACACACACACAGAGCGAGCAGGAAGTCAAAGAAATGGTGGGGGGAGATGAGGGCGGGGGGGGGGGGGGGGGCAGTGGGGAACGGAGGGGACGTGTTCCGTGACAGAAATCCAGATGCAAGGTGTTAAAGCAGAGGCTTTAGCGCTTATAGGTGCCCTCATACTCATGGCAGCATGTTGGCCGTCTGGCTCCCGCCTTGCTATTTGCTTTGAAGATTATGACCGTCCGAGAGTTATAACTCCAGTAATGATGTAGTGCTGCGCACACGCACGCATGCACGCACGCACGCACGCACACACGCATGCACGCACGCACACACGCACACACTCGCACGCTCCTTGGCCCGCTGCCTGTGATGAGTTGAGGATGCTCCCACTGCTGTCACTGCAACTCCAGGATTGTGACAGATTACGGTGCCGCCGCTCCGGCCAATGGGAGGCCCAGGAAAACGTTGCACTGGCCGCCGCTGACCCATAATTCCCGGCGTACCTATGCCGAGTTGACGTTTCTTTAATGGTCCCCAGGACCTCCAAGCCGGGCCTTCTCGTCCTGAGCACTATGATAGCCTATTAGCAATTCACCGGCGCTTGCATTTTTCTGCACCTCTCCAACCACCCACCCCCCTTCCTGCCACCCATCCTTGGGGGGGAATAACAACCCACGTGGTGAGTTAGAGGAGAGAGAGGGAGAGAGGAAGAGGGATAGAGAGTGAGACACAGTGAGGCAGCCAAGCATGTTGGCTTAGCAATGGAGAGCATTCTGAAGGGGTGTCAGAGAGAGAGAGAAAGAGAGGAAGGTTGGAGAGAGAGACAAAGACAGAAACTTATACCAATGAAGTTTACAAGGTCCATTCAACCATTGCATCATTCACAATGAATGTTAATGTCTATAACAGTCATGTTATACTCAGCTGCATGCCGGATTCGTTCACCCAAAACATGCTTATCCACATACGCCTGAAATGCATTGCACTGTTGAGCCGCATCGTGAACTTATAAATCAGCTATTTTCGTACGCACAGCCATACCCTGGTGGGGTTGGCCAAAGGGCCTTTCTGTGTGGAGTTTGCATGTTCTCCCCGTGGTCAGCCGGGGCGCCTATGATGGAGGGGAAAGGAACTGGTTGGAATAACGTGTTCCTTCCTTCCACACGCTAAGTCCAAACAGGGAAACTCTCCCCTGGCAGGTGAAGGCCCAAGATTACATTAGATAATTGACACTGGGTGACTTGGATTTGATCCATTGACTTTTCTGATGATACCACTCTCATACACTGTCTTCTCTCCAATGTGTCGAACAGCACCGTATGTAGTCTCACCATGGCTGGAACGTTATTGTACCGATCCATTCATCGCCATAGATGTTGGATACTCAAAATGACACTATTCGTTCTCCGAATAAACCTCGTTGGATAAACAATGAACAAATAATCTGTCCAAAGCGGTTTCAAACGCATCAAGAGTAGCAGATGGACAGGTTTGGCTTCGCGCCACGGTTCGAGCTCTCGGAGGCTTTTGTGTGATGCTCTATATGATCAGGTATAGGGCGCTAATTTACAAAACAACAAAACACAAAAAGTTAAAATACAGAGATACCGGTAAGAGGTTCAACCAGAACCACTCATATACACCCCCACGACAGCTGTACATTCTGGAGGGAAACCGTCTGCGAAAGTATTTAGAACCCCCGAGCTCACAGCACGTCGCGTTTAATGGTCCATCTCTGCTCTGCTTTCACTTTCCGAGCGCGCGCTTATCCTCCTGTTCTCTCTCTTTCCTTCCGTCCGTCCGTCCCTCCCGTTCCACCCAGTACGACTGTGGGGGAGTCTTCTCCAGTGGAGCCTTCTCATTAAGCAGACACATCTGCCACCACAGCTAGCCTAGCCTCTACGCCACGGAGCTCAGTATCAGTATGACTAACTGGTTATTAATGATGGAGCCTTGCGCCATTTGTTATCCCGTTGGCCACCACCGGCAGGCAGGCACTGCCCAACTTGGTACAGAGTTCTGGCCTCGGCAGTCGGCACACAGTTGCTGTGGTGTGTGTGTGTGTGTGTGTGTGTGTGTGTGTGTGTGTGTGTGTGTGTGTGTGTGTGTGTGTGTGTGTGTGTGTGCGTGTGTGTGAAGAGTGTCTGAGTGTGTGTGTGCATGCGCGTGCCCGTGTGTCCATGGAACGAAGGGGGGATTGCGGGAGAGAGCCAGAGCTCAGAGGAGCGACACAGGGCCAGTCTGCTCTGTCCATCTGCTCTGAGCTTCATTCCCAGCATATCAATACGCCATGTCACACACACAGACACGCACACGCTCACACACGCACATGCTCACACACGCACACGCGCACATGCTCACACACGCGTGCGCACACGAGCACATTGTGTCACCTGCTACCTCAGCCAGTTCCATCATTCTGCCTCCACTCCGGCTGTAAAGCCTGCTTATGTTTCATTCTGACACTTAGAGAAAATCCCTGCTTGTCTATAAGCGCTTTATTCAGCAGCAAACAAAAAGACAAGGACAGGACTGGCTTCTACTAGCTCTCCTCTCCTCTCCTCTCCTCTCCTCTCCTCTCCTCTCCTCTCCTCTCCTCTCCTCTCCAGGCCGAGACTCTCGCTTAACAAACATGAAAGCCTCTATTTCTGTAGTGTATATGCGTGTGTGCGAGCATGCATGCATGCGTGTGTGTGTGTGTGTATTTGCGCGTGAAGGGTGGAAGCTTACTGTTATAATAGTAATATATGTGTGCATGTGTGCCTGGTTCAACCTTGAACCATGAAACCCCCCCCCCCCCAATACACACACACACACGCGCACACACACACACACACACACACACACACACACACACACACACACACACACACACACACACACTCAGCCTGACCTCTCGGCCTTTCTCCCAATCTGCAGCAAACACACTCTGACGAAGTGAGAACAAGAGGCACTGGAGTGTAAAACACATTGGAAGTGTCCATGCCCCCCCCCCCCCCCCCCCTCCCAGCGCCCCGGGTGGGCTTCTGTTGTGTCACTGGAAGGCTTTTCACCTACAGTACACTTGACAGTATACAGAATACAGATGTATAACCCACACTTTGTACATGTATACATTTGTACGCTTGTTATGTGCTGTGACTAGAGTAGCCTATATGTGTCGCTCTGTTTATCCCCTTTTCTATTGAAAATACCGTAGGGTCATCATATTGTTGTGGTAATCTAACGTTTTGTGTTAAATTAACAGTGACAGCCTATTGATCATACTACAGTGTCACACAAAAGTATCAAAAGTAGCATGTACTGTAGTGTGTGAGAGATATTTTACTGTACTGTATGTACTTTGTACCGCAGTGAGGAAAAATGGCCTGCAGGCTTATCAATGACTTACACATACAGTACAGTACAACCACACATCACACACGCACGCACGCACACCACGGTCAGACAGACTCTCTCCAGCAACCAAACTCTCCTCACTCTCCTTTTTTTTCACCCCCTTTTTTCTTTTTTATCCTTTGTAATATTTTCTGTGCAGGGTTTTCATCACATGGTTTCATCATTGAGACCTCTTTCTCAAACAAGAAGAAGAAGAAATATGTATTAAAAGATATCTTTCATGACCACAGAAACAGAGACACTTTGTAGGTGAAACTCTCCAGCAGATCCCTTGTCACTGCCCCATATGTCTGTCAGGCAGAAACCTCTTATCTCCATAATTATTCTAACGTTTGCGTTTGTTCGTAAATGAACGCCCCACTTGATCATACGACGGTGCCACACAAAACCATCAAACACAAAACCATCAAACACAAAACCATCACAAGTAGCTGCAGATCCGCAAGCTCAAGCTTGTTTATCTGCTACTTTTCCCATTTTGGAATTTGAATCCTGAAAAGTAACACTTTTGGACATAATATGAGGTTTCCATCCGACAGAGAGGATTTACAGTACAGCAGATGGACTTACAGTATTCCAACACATGAATTATTTACTGATCTTAAATCCAAAAAGAATCATAGCCCAGAGGAGCCACCAGTTCCCCAAATATTTCAGAGAGGTAGGGATTAGACATAAATAAATAAACAAATATTTCAGAGAGGTAGGGATTAGACATAAATAAATAAACAAATATTTCAGAGAGGTATAAGGGAGTGTAGGGACTAGACATAAATAAATACACACTCGAGATGAAAAATGTCTTAAAAATGGTTTTGATAATGAAATCAATGTATCATCAAAGGCCCCACCCACCTTCATGAATAAGTTATGACAAATAAACATGATTCCCTTGGCCGCGTGAAAAAATATGCAATCCACGCAGCAATATTTAAATTAAAGCTTTACTTTTACATGCAGACTGTCCACTTAAGAGGTAATAAGGAAATATGAAGTGTGCCATGCCGGCCGCGGCGGTCGGTGGTGGTTGTTGTTGTGTGTGGTTGGGTGAGATATAGTTAGCAAAAACATTAAAGACACAGGCTGTCTGCCAGGCCGTGGTTTTCTCAGGGTTTTCTCTCCTGTATATTAATCTCATTAGGGGAGTTCTATAGGAAGTGGGCAAGGCACGCTCCATTATTTATGGAAGTGTAATTATCTATGGTGTCACAAGCAGCCAGGAATTTACAGGACCCCGGTTCTGCATCAGCACAATGGGCGCAGGCCTAGGTAATGAACCAAACACTCCTCCAGGCACACCTCACAGTACTGTACGCTACATACACTCATGTGATGATGTGCTCCGGGACTTTTGCCTTTTACTACATCGTAGTAGTCGAAGTAGCAGATCAAAACGCTCAACGGACCATGCTTCGCGCCACCTTTAGAGCTTGTGGATCTGCTACTTTTTACGCTTTTGAATTTGAACTCTGAAAACGACATCACACTATATTGTCACTGTGCGCTTGTAGATGTGCTATCACTGTTTTTGTTATTTCACTCTTGTAAGGTATTAATTTAATGTTGATACAAGGTTTCTACCCGACAGCGAAAATATAGGTGTATGTTGTGGTCAAGGAATATCGCTCATCTGATCAGATTTGTTTGATGGCATTCTTTAAAAAAGACTAGAATAATAAGGAGCAAAAACAACAAAAGACAAAACCAAACCAAACGGTGATTAATCATCACAGACTAAATACATCATTAAAGCCATTGTTTGTACTTTCCTTTTCTTGAACTTATAGTATAGTATAGTATAGTCTTTGAATGTATACCAAAGCTGTAAGCGTTTACGCTGCATCACAGAGGTACGGACACAGAGGCACCGTTGCAAATGGACAAGCAGCTGTTGTTATAGTGGGTATCACTGTGTGTTCGCACAATACATCTGAGCGTTCACAATGTTGACAGATGGAGAGAGGTTGATGTCAATACAGGGAGACAGAAAGAGGGGGAAACTTATACGCAGCAGCTTAAGACCTTGAATAAATAAAACACAGGACAGAGTGATACGGAAAACATGCGCAGAGACCAAGTCCCTGAGCATTAAGAACACTCTGAAGATTGCTCCCTTTGTTTTATTCAGAACTTCAGAGCACTAAAGTGTTCTCCCAAGACCCCAACTCATACTGTAGTTATTAGTAGGAGGATGACGACAATGACGACTACTATCATTATTAACATTATTAGTGTGGTTGCAGTAGCCAACCAGACTTATTATCCAACGTTATTCCAGATAAGGCCTGGGCCGTGGCTCAGCGGTCCAGGCACCTTGGCTGTTACCCAGTCTTCGACTCCCGATCCCGACGGCCCTTACTGCATGTCTTCCCCCCATCTCTCTCCCCATTTTCTGACAGCCTACTGTCTGTAAAAAATAAATAAAGGCAAAAGCCAAAACAAAACATTAGAAAAAAAAATCTTTTTGACGTCATGTGGGTCAATACATCATCATCATACTGTACTTAGCAAGCTGCTCGAGGGAAATTGCAACCACACTTCTCCAAAATTGCACCTTTCTACCATTGAGCAAATCTGCTTGCCTGGGGGATAAATGGAATGGAAGCTTGATCATCAGGTCAAAAGTCGTGTCAGATCCTGAGTCTAGTTGAGACATGACCTTCGACACGATCTAAATGTCTCAATAGAAGTAGACAACTAGACAAAATACAACCACCCCGATTGTATAAAGTTATATTGTATTGACATATTAATATTATCTACCATACAGATTGAACAACATTACATTTTATTCATTAAAAATGTTACATAGTGCCGCTTTTTCTGCCTCTTTTAGTACCACTAGTGCAGCTGGAAGTTGTAAGAAGAAGTGATCGAATGAAAACACTTGGATCTGGTATACTGTAGGTTGTAAGAAGAAGAAGCAGCATAGCATCTAAAGGATGTTATACTCTTAATCTTGTCTTTCCAATTCTCTACCAATGGAAACCATGCTCTCTCATTTATTCATGTATTATTTTTTATTTATTTTTATCAAAGTGTATTTATAAATGCATCCAACGGAGACGTCACCAGAGATAGCACATGATTTACAGTGCTTTACGGGATGAGTACAGCAGGACTAAATAGATCACATGCAGCTGATGTACTTACATGAACACGATCCATCACCAGGACATTGAGAGAGAAGATAGCAGAGACACATCATGCCCAGGAAAGAGTGGCTGAGTGACTGAAGGCACTGGTAGACAAACGTCCTCTCTGTCGGGTGGAAACCTCATATGTCCTGTTACTTTTCATGTTTCAAATTCAAAAAAGCATAAAACGGCAGATCTACAAGCCAAGACGTGTCGATTCAGCCCACGTTTTGCACTATACGTGTCGAGCTTGTCAATCTGCTATTTTGGAATACTTTTGTGTCATGATGTAGTAGACTATCAAGTAGGGCGCTCATTTATTTACAAAAAAAAAAGAATCAAAAAGTGAAAATATGGATATACGTGAGAGGTTTCTGCCCGACAGTGTCGATATGTAGGAAGGGAGATGACAGCAACACGAAAGAGAGAAAGACTAAGGGAGGGTGACAGTCTGATAATGGAGAAGAGAAGAGAAGCGAGCCAGTCAGATACAGTGGCCAGCAGAGCCCTCTCTCTGTCTCTCTCCCTCTCTTTCAGCCTCTCAGTGTGTACGTATGTGTACAGAAGACCCAGCAGCAGCTGCTGCCGTGACGATGGGGTCATTTACATATAAATGAAAGTTGCCGATCACACGCCGCTGACCCCATTCATTCCAGCAGACAGACAGACAGACAGACAGACAGACGGACAGACAGACAGACAGACGGACGGACGGACGGACGGACGGACGGACAGACAGACACACAGACCCACAGACAGACAAGGCAAAGCAAGCACCAGCAAGTTGCCGAATTACTCCAAATGACCACATTTCCATCTCCACATCATGCCCGTCAGGCCGGCAACCATCACCGCGGCAGTTTCCCCACCCCGCCCACAACGAGGTCTCGAGTGACGTCTAATTGGCTACGGTGAATTTAAAGGGCCTGTCAGTGGCTGGAGTTGTCACCACCCAGCATGGCACTGAAACAACATAGCCAACTTAGCATAGCACTGAGATGATTGCAGGAGATTGCAGGAGACTTATATATGCCTTCTGAGGGCAGCAAATTTCATTGGTTCTCCCCCGCCCGTCCAACCAGTGGGAGTGGGAGGCGGGCAGGAGGCGGCTTCAAGCAACCAGAGCAGACGAGGCTGTGAAACATGACATAATTAGTGAAACCGGTCTCTGCCAGCTAGCCTCGGTGGCGTGCTAGGCTCAGTGTTAGACTTCCGGTCACAATATCAGGGGATCGAAATAAACTTTTAGGGAACCCCTGGGTGGCCATGGTAAGAAAAAATAATTATCGTCTTTGAACGAGATATTATCTCGTTTGAACGAGATCATTATCTCATTCAAACGAGTTATTAACTTGAACAAACGAGATCTTTATCTTGTTTGAACGAGATTTTTATCTCGTTTGAACGAGATTATCTTGTTTGAATTAGATAATCTTTTTTGAACAAGATAATATCTCGTTCAAACGAGATAATATCTCGTTCAAACCAGATAATTTATTTTTGTTACCATGGCCACTCAGGGGCTCCGTATTTCCGTATACTTATGCCACCACTTTAGGCATACTCAGGGTTGTACTTTATTGTTACATATTGTGTACAGGTACAGGTACATCAGAGTAACACTTATTTTAGTTTGGCTTCCTTCCTTTCGCCACTTTAGGCTTAATTTCCCCACCACTTTAGGCATAATTTCGCCACCACTTTAGGCATAATTTTGCCACTTTAGGCATAATTTTGACATATTAGGCATACATATAGTATCCAGAAACGTACGGCAGAAGTCCCGAGAAGCACGACTGCCAGTCAAAGTGACTGCTCTCACTGATTGGACGGGTGGGAGAGCCAATGAAATTAAATGCTGCTCTCGGAAGGCATTCCAATGAATAATAATAATAATAATAAGTCTAACGTGGGTGAGTCAGTGACTATACGGTGCAAGGACAAGATTTCACATTCAGTGCAATCAATGCAGACTCCACAGTATCCACTCTCAGAAAGCACAACATCAAAATGTGCAAATGTGTAGCCGGCACACAGCAGTGCATCAGAGAAAAAGACCATGAAATAGTTGTATTTGTATGGAAAATCACAGAGAGATTGAGCGTTGCATATTGAGTGTTGTATAACACAGACACAGTTGCGTTGCCTAACGCGCGAGGTGTGTGTGTGTGTGTGTGTGTGTGTGTGTGTGTGTGTGTGTGTGTGTGTGTGTGTGTGTATGCATGTGTGTGCCTGTATGTGTATGTGTGTGACAACAACTCCACACAGCGCAGCCGGAGCAGCAGGAATAATACATTTATTTTGGCTGCAACACACTGTGCTATATTCACATTTATCTCTCTCCCCTCCGCCTATTCCACCTTCTTATCTGTCTTATCTCTTGTTCCCACCTCTCTTTCTTCCCTATTCTGTCTCTTTTTCATACTCTAATACTCTGTCACGTTATCCCTCCCTCCCTCCATCCCCACACGCCTTCTCGCGGCATCATTTTTGCGTGAGCAGCTGGATAAGAAAGAATACATCTCCATATGCTCTGCTAGGGTCTTCCATCCTGTATATACCGCTCCCCTCCTCATGCAAACATTTACATGCTACGGCTCACACACACAGTCACACGCACGCACAAATGCACACACACACACACACACACACACACACACACACACACACACACACACACACATACTCACACACTCACACACATGCACAGTGTGGCCCAGGGTGCCACTGTACTTTAGGTCTCTAGCTTTACATGACATATTAATACTACAGGCCTGCATGATCTTAATGTGACAGCTGTGTCCTTTTCCAGGCAACCGCATGCGCATTGTGCACACTCGCCCACACACGCACGCACACACGGCACGCACACACGTACATTTTACTATGCTAGTATGCTTGTGAGGACATCAGCATTTTATAAATAATTTTTAATGCCATTTTTAACAATTTGAAATTGAATTTTTAACCAAAATATCCGATCTACAAGCCCACAACGCAACGCATAGTGAGCCATTTTTTGCAGCATGACACCAGCATGCAATTTAAGCATAACTCTAATCTGTACACCTCACAAAGTACTGTAGTAGTAATACAAACACACACAGTCACAGTGTAACCCATCTTTCACACGGTGCCAATTGCCTCAGCTGTAATGTAATGTAATCATGGGCGCTATACTCTCCCTCTGCCAACCTGGGGAGAGCCCCAAAATGAGCTCATACTTCAATGCACTAGTGAGCAGGCTGCTTCTTTTCACCTGACAAGGGGGAGTTTCCTGCAGAAGAACATTCCAACCAGTTCCTTTCCCCTCATTAGGCGCCCTGGCTGACCATGAGGGGGAGGCATTATAAAGACCACGATTATTGCATGTTTTTCTATATAGGGGACACAGGGAGAACATGCAAAAAGGCCCTTTCACCGAGTTTCCCCATGCAGTCCTCCTTTCCAATCTTTATTGGAGAGTGATGAAGCGTCGTGGCATAGCGTATAGCAGCAGCACTATAGCTCCTATAGCAGCAGCTTCATCTGGCCCTTTCTGCCATGCTTATTTGTCTCTTCTCCTGTCTCACTCTTGGTTGGCCAAGCACACACACCCTCATTAGTTCATTAAAAGGAGTCTGCCCGCTTGCTCGCTGCACGCTGCACGCCCTGGCTCCGGCGGAACCGAGGGGGGAAAGAAAAAGACAAGAGGCGAAGAAAAGGAGAGGGAGAGAGAGAAGATGGAGTCAAAACACTGCTCTCTAATTACTTAAGATTGATGTGTCCAGTGAACATCCTGGTAATCAGTGTTGTTTTTATTTGTTTAATGGTAGGACAGGGATCACAGCCACGCTGACCTCTCTGATCATTAGGAGAATTAATGCAGGCACAGACAAACCCAAGGCCGCTCTCTCTGCCAGCGTATATTAGGCCGCCAGCATTGTGCGTGCGTATGTGCGTGCGTGCGTGTGCCCGCCCGTGCGCACGCCACGCATGCGTGAAATGTACTGTACTGTATGTACTGCGTGCATTTTCATGTGTCTGTTTGTGTCTGTTCAAGCTCACAGATAACCATCGTTAACTAGGCACAAGGAGGACAAGAGCATGTCAAATTTATGTCATGCTGTCACTCATGCAGGATGAGTAATATGAAAAGCGCTGTCGACAGGACTTAGAATAGAACACGGGTCGGGGACGCCAAATCTTTGTGTGATAGGAACACGCTTTTTATTTTTTCTTTGACATGAATCACTTGAACCCTAGCATCCCTAGTCCTGGGGGGAACCTTCAGCTAAAATAGCAGTGTGAGCTAATACTGTAGAGCGGCTATTTTTGGAGGTTTAGTGAAGAGGTGAAACAAGCTGTGTTGTGAGCTTGTTATTTTCGCTATTTGTTGTACAAGAAGTATATACTGTGCATGGGGCTTAATTGGAAAACAAATTAAGTGTATGCTGTGTGTGTGTGTGTGTGTGTGTGTGTGTGTGTGTGTGTGTGTGTGTGTGTGTGTGTGTGTGTGTGCACACACGCACGTGATGTGTGGGGGTCTCGGCTAATGTGTCAGATACAGGAAGCGGGGCTCAGAGGAAAGAAGGTGGGGAATAACTGGATTAGAGTGCGTCCCAATCTTCTTTCCCTTCTGATCCCCATCAGAGTGTGTGTGTGTGTGTGTGTGTGTGTGTGTGTGTGTGTGTGTGTGTGTGTGTGCGTGTGCGTGTGCGTGCGCATCAAACAGACATGCCTTCACACTGCGTCTGTCATCCCCCCTGACTCAAAGAGACAATAATGTGCACACATATCTTCTTGTAATAAGTGGGACATTGGTTTAAAGATAGGGGGGAGGGATTAGGATGAATTGGATGAGACAATGTGGGTGGTGGTGGTGGGGGGTGCATCGGGGGAAAAAGATGTTAGCCCTTCCTGCTCGTTAATTAAGGCATGGCAGAGGTCTGCTGGAGGTCTGGGAGCTGCCCTGGAGGCTGACAGACATGTCACAGCCCTGGCAAATGTCACGGGTCCCCCTCACCACCACCACCACCACAGGAGGGAGGCGCCGAGGCGGGGCTTAATTCAACCGTGCTATACTGTAGGTAACAGTAGCAGGTCTAATGTCTCCACACGGTGGTACACAATATTTGATCGCATATATAGGTTAAGATCATGATGGTTCTCAAACCAAATCTTCGTGGCAGGGACCCCCAGGAGACAGGATTTATGTAAAAAAAAATACAATTATTTTACATTTTTCGAAATGTTTTTCAAACATTTTCAAAAATAGCATGATGTACAGTACAAGCTCGCAGCTTGTAGATCTACTATTTTTGAATAGCCAACCTATAAATAATAGTTAAATATGGGCCCACTTGTTATAATAATTATGTGCTGTATATTTCATCATTAGCTTCCGTGTATGTGCGGTAGAAGCCGTACATGCTCCTTAACGATGCACACACACATGGAATGAAGAGATGTGATTGAAAAAGGAAAAAAAAGAAACCCTCTAAAATACAGTGCGCACTACAGTATATCACACAGACGCCTTGCAATGAAGAGCAACCCATCTCTCTCAAGCTGTCGCCACATCTACCAGAGAGCCGCGGACGTTTTCTCTGAATGTCGGCCAGCTTCTTTTCCGTTTTTCCGACAGCTGGTGGATGGAAATTAAGCTCCACCCCCGCGGCTGATTGCCGCGGAGGAGAGCATTTCTGGGAATCTGGCCGTCGCGGCAACCTGCCGCGTGGGTGGAGCTTCTTTTCCATCCACCAGCTGTCTAAAAAAACGGAAAAGAATCTGTACGACAGAGAAAACGTCCACGGCTATCGGCCCAAGTGTGGAAACCCTGTCACACTTCTAACACTCGCCACATGGTCTACTTATCTAAAAAGACCATTCTAACACTCGCCACATGGTCTACTTATCTAAAAAGACCATTCTAACACTCGCCACATGGTCTACTTATCTAAAAAAGACCATTCTAACACTCGCCACATGGTCTACTTATCTAAAAAGACCATTCTAACACTCGCCACATGGTCTACTTATCTAAAAAGACCATTCTAACACTCGCCACATGGTCTACTTATCTAAAAAGACCATTCTAACACTCGCCACATGGTCTACTTATCTAAAAAGACCATTCTAACATTCGCCACATGGTCTACTTATCTAAAAAGACCATTCTAACACTCGCCACATGGTCTACTTATCTAAAAAGACCATTCTAACATTCGCCACATGGTCTACTTATCTAAAAAGACCATTCTAACACTCGCCACACGGCCTATACAGTATCTAAAAAGACCATTCTAACACTTTCCACACGGCCTATACAGTATGTAAAAAGCCCATGCATTCTAACACCCGCCACACAGCCTATACAATATGTAAAAAGACCATGCATTCTAACACCCGCCACACGGCCTATAGTATGTAAAAAGCCCATGCATTCTAACACCCGCCACACGGCCTATACAGTATTTATTTGACAGCTGAGACACGGAGAGGGGGAGGGGAGAGCGAGTGCGAGTATAAAGTGAGAGTAAAATATGCAGAGGTCTAAATCCTCTCTTCATCTTCATCAGGAGCTCTTAAGTCTCTCTGAGACCTGTCTCTTCTGGTGACCAAGATTCCCCCACCCACGCTCACTGCTCACTCATACGTATGTGTGTGTGTGTGTGTGTGTGTGTGTGTGTGTGTGTGTGTGTGTGTGTGTGTGTGTGTGTGAGAGCTTATAGTGAAATGATCTGCACTATGAATCATGGGTTCACTTCTCTCAGCTCTCTGCCTGCATGGGTCACTAATAATAATGAAGGCCTCAAATTGCTATACTGCATGTTCCTGCGTGCGAGGTGAGAGGAAGAAAAATAAATGGATTTATTATTTTTAAAACTTGAATAAGGAAAAGAGGCACAGAGATGAGAGAGAATCAGCCATGCAGGCGGTGGAGAGGAGAAGGAACAAAACGGCTGTATTCTTTAAGTAACAAAATACATATACTTCTACTTCACTACATCTCAGAGACAAATATTGTACTTTTACTCCACTGGGGGAAACTTTGACAGAAAAAGACTCGCTCACCGTATAGAAACTAGAAGAAAAAACTCCTTAGACTGAGACTTAAGAAAATATTTTTCCTTTATTTTATCATGCTCATAAAGTGCTCTGTGCTCAAAGTGCAATTAAAAAGCAAACGTTTCGGTCCTAAGACCTTCGTCAGTGCTATATATTATATATATATATATATATATATATATACTTTTACTCCACTAAAATGTTATTTGAAAACTACGATTGTGTTGTTCGTTCAGGAACCACTGCATCAGAAGAGCATCCTCCTCCTCACACGCGCACGGCAGGTGAACGAGAGACAAGGGAGGGGAGTGTGTGTGTGTGTGTGTGTGTGTGTGTGTGTGTGTGTGTGTGTGTGAGGGGGGGGGGGTGGTGTTAAGTTAACCCAGGGTCCATCCTACTGTCCTACCCCAGGCCTGACCTCCACGCGGCCCTGCCTGTTGGAGTGTCAGCAGTGACATTGGGATTCTATTAGCAGGCTGTGTGGAGCGCTGGCCCCCTGCCCTGCGGTGAGACCCACCATTGATCTGTCATGGGAGATGGCTGCTCCGCTCTGCGCTCTGCACTCCCCGAGGGCTCAATTTGAACCTCCCTCCACCCCCCCCCACCCAACCCCCCTCTACCCCCCCAAAAAAGGAAGAAATAAATAAAAAATAAACCCGGGGCTCCCAGCCTCCCCTCTCTGCTTTGCCTTGAACTCCACCTGGGGAGGAGCAGAGAGGAATGGGGAGGAAGAGGAGGAGGGAGAGGAGAGAGAGAGAGAGAGAGAGAGCTCAGAGAGAGAGAGAGATAGAGAGAGGGAGGGAAGGAGGGAGGGAGAGAGAGAGAGAGAGAGAGAGAGAGCTCAGAGAGCTCAGAGAGCTGAAGGTTAGCAGTGACAGCAGAGTGCAGATAAAGAGGGCCGGTGGATGCCGGACACCGACCATAATGGCCGGTGAAAAGTGAGGTTATTTGTTATCGATTCCCAATGAGGGAAATCACTGGGTCTATACAGTGCTGTTTATAGCCTGGGTAGCTAGGGGGCCGCAGGGGGGCTGTTTGTGTGTGTGTGTGAGAGAGAGAGAGAGAGAGAGAGATTGTGTGTGTGTGTGTGTGTGTGTGTGTGTGTGTGTGTGTGTGTGTGTGTGTGTGTGTGTGTGTGTGTGTGTGTGTGTGTGTGTGTGTGTGTGTGTGTGTGTGTGTGTGTGTGTGTGTGTGTGTGTGTGTGTGTGTGTGTGTGTGTGTGTGTGTGTGTGTGCGCGCGCGTGCGTGTATGTGTGTGCATGTGGGCGTGTATGTGTGTGTGCGTGCATGTCATGTGTGCGTGTGTTTATTTGTATTTGTATGTGTGTGGGTGGATCAGGCAGTCGATGCTCCGTGCTGAGAAGAGAATGTGAAGGACAAAGGCGGAGGAGGTGGAAAATCTCTGTTTCTCTTTCCCAACAAACTCTGTGTTCCTCCTCCGTCTTCCCCCCAGTCAGCCTCCCTCTGTTTAGAATGAGTTGCATAGTGATTTGTTTTTCGCGTGCAGCCTGAGTCCCTCATTTGTGTTTTTACTGAATTACCCCCGGATGGAGCAACCTGAACCCACTTAAGCGTGTCACTTAGCGTTTTGTTGAAGTTCGTCGAGACGGCGGGCCGAGGCCCTCGTCAGGTTTCAACGAGGGGAGGCTGCGGCTTTAAGTGGCCACTTGTCATGTTTATTTATTTCATTTCCGCACCGTCCCAACGTGACGTCTCTGTTCGCTGTCCGAGCCGCTTAAGACGCAAGAAATATGAGGCCATGCAGAGACTAGAGAGGGAGAGAAGGAGGAAGGGAGACGATGGCTGTTGTCGGTTACGTAAGTGTCGGCCCTGTCGCCATGTCCACAACGGTGCATTAGTGAATCTGGATGAATTGAAGACAACATCTCAGGGCTTTTTGTGTTATGCTTTTAGCATAGTGTTATCCTTTTTCTACTATCAAATAGTTTTTTAAATGTTTACATGGTCATGTTTCACCTTTGTTTTCTGGACTGGTTGATAGACTTCCGAGCTCTGGTAGAGCAAATACACAAGCCTCAACAAATGGTAACTGTACTGTTCCCAATAACTAATTTGGACAGTCTGCCTTCTTGACCTACTACGGTTCTAAAACTAGAGACGGATGGTAATGTGTTTTACAGAGGATTCAAACTTGTTGAAATAAAAAAATACTTAATTGGGTTTTTAGAAAAGTCTCCTGTGGACTGCATGGTGTTGTACATCTACAAACTCAATTGTACATTTGCTTTCATTTCAATGGAAGTTGCTCAGTGACGCTTGAAGCACCTGGAAGAAAGCCTCACTTGGCCAAAATATAGCAGATCTACAAGCTCTATTTTTGCTACTCTTGCTGCTATTTCTTTGGCGAAGAGATTTGTTGTAGATGGAGAAATAAGTGGTCAAAGTCCAGTTGTAACTCATGGCCGGTTCTCTAAGACTACAGCGGGTTCAAGTTGTAGTCCAGTTGTAACTCATGGCCGGTTCTCTAAGACTACAGCGCGTTCAAGTTGTAGTCCAGTTGTAACTCATGGCCGGTTCTCTAAGACTATACAGCGGGTTCCAGTTGTAGTCCAGTTGTAACTCATGGCCGGTTCTCTAAGACTACAGCAGGTTCCAGTTGTAGTCCAGTTGTAACTCATGGCCGGTTCTCTAAGACTATACAGCGGGTTCCAGTTGTAGTCCAGTTGTAACTCATGGCCGGTTCTCTAAGACTATACAGCGGGTTCCAGCTGTAGTCCAGTTGTAACTCATGGCCGGTTCTCTAAGACTATACAGCGGGTTCAAGTTGTAGTCCAGTTGTAACTCATGGCCGGTTCTCTAAGACTACAGCGGGTTCCAGTTGTAGTCCAGTTGTAACTCATACACTATACAGCGGGTTCAAGTGGCTTAAGTGATATTTTAGTGGTGTATATTCTAGAAGCAGGTTGAGCTCCCTCTGTGAATGCAGAGCGAGGTTAATCACGCCTACGCATACCTCTCTCACTGCGGCGGGAGGAAGAGGTCTATACGGCTTACTTAGAATAATCCTGAATAAAATAAAATAAACCTGTTTACATATACAGTATACGGTGGCAACTGGCAAGTCGTTTTTTTATCCTTTTTGACTCTCGCTGGTGAGACGCAACACTAAAAGAACACCGAGGGGGTTATACAGTATGTGAATTAACAGTATGCAAGAACAAACAGAACAGAATATGTAAATTGCCCCCGCAGGGCACAGTGCATGTGGAGAGAGCAGAAAGACACTTCCTGGTTGCCTCGCCGCCGCGCGGCGGCTGCTCCCATGCTGCTCCCATTTTATATGTATGGAAATCTCTCACGGACGGATCCATGATATACATTATAGATGAGAGCTGGCGTGCTGCACACCAGTCACTGGAGCACCATTTTTCCATGCCACCCCCTTATGCCGCACGCCCTCCCCCTCTCCCCTCTCTCTCTCTCTCTCTCTCTCTCTCTCTCTCTCTCTCTCTCTCCTCGTGCCCACCCCCCTCCCCTACCCCCCATCCCCCAATCCCCAAGCTGGAGAGAGAGAGAGAGTGCCCCACCCCCCAAACCCCCACCACCCCCCCCCGGTGTCACTGTGCGTTGATTTGTCTCCCCCCAGTTCCTTATTGATTTTGTTTTAAACAAGGGGAAAATACGAGAAGAATGAGGTGCCCGAGGTGACATGTAGAGAGAGGAGGAAAAAAAGAGAGTGATTGAGGTGGAAGGGAGAATGAACGGAGGAGAGAGAGAGAGAGAGAGAGAGAGAGAGAAGGAAAAGTGCTTCTAACTATCAGATCTCTGTGGTTCCCATGGGGAGGGTCAGTCATGTGCAATAATATCAGGAGTTTGGTGTACAGAGTGTGCACTGTGCACTCAAAAGGAGGGGAGGATAAAGGGAGAGATACCGCACAAAAGGAAGTGAAATATGATGGGGCTGGGGGAGCATACCTTTATTTAAAAAAACCTCTCTTTTTTTCTCCTTCTCCTCCCATTGCCATATCTTTTAGCTTTCACAGCGTGCTAAATGAGTTCTGGGCCCCGGCCTATGTGGCCGAATGCATCTCATTCCGTGTCATGGTACAGTTCCTGCCTTAAAATGATTCTCTGCTTAGTTCAATTTAAGTTGTGCGGCGGAATAATCGATCCGCCCATTAATTCTACTTAGCCCGAGCCCTACAGTACAAGCCTGGGCCGGACCGCTCCGCCAAGGCCGGCCCAGGCTGAATGACTGACCTTTACACAGCTGGGGCCGGCCATTGATTTTCAGCAGGACTTATTTCATGAAGTGGGGTTCGGGACAGGCCACGCAGATGAAGATGAACTAGGAGGCCGCATCACTTTCTGCTTTCAGCCTGCTTCCATTTCCCTGCTCACTACCTGCATTTCTCTCTCGCTCTCTCCTTCTTTCTTTCTTTCTTTCTTTCTTTCTAAAGGTGACTCCTCTGTATGTCCCTAACGCCCCCATGGTGACAAGGCCACATTATTCTGGCAGTCAGTGTGTGTGTGTGTGTGTGTGTGTGTGTGTGTGTGTTGTCCAGTACAAGTGTGTGTGCCAAGTGTGTGTACACGTGGTTAAGTGCTCCAGTTTGGCGTTCTCGGTCACATGGTCTCTTGGCATTTGCAGTGGTGAAGTAACGCAAAAAGGCGAGACGTGTGAACAAGCCATTAGAACCCCCGGCATGCTGCCCCCCCTCCCCCGCCCTGTGACACCCTGCTTCCATGTGCAGGGTCAGCCCAGGAGGAGATTCTACTAAATGCCTTCTAAAAGATCTCAAACTTTCAACATTTCAACGCAAAAAATATAAAATGACACGGATGCTTTCCCGGTTTTAATGGGTTAAGTAAAAGTATGTAGAAATACTCCAGTAACAGTCCATGTAGGCTATTCAGAAAATAGAGTAAAAAGTATTGGCATCAAAATATACTTACTGTACAAGAGTGCAATTGCTGACATTTTCCAAATTCGTCAACTTTTTTTTTGGAACATCCACAATCTCAGCTTTTACATCGGCTTTATATTAATATGCAACTTTTTCTGTTTTTGGATGTGATTGTGAATCCTGAAAAGTATAACCGTTTTGGACATATGAGGTTTCCGGTCGACAGAAACCATATCCACGTACAGTGGTTGATGTCAACTTAGCTCCGCCCTGTTGAGACGCAAAGGTCTCAATAATTGTTAGCGTGGGTGGATTGACGGTGCAGATGAACGTCATTAAAATCAATCAATTATTAAATAAAGAATCCAGTGGGTATACAGAGATGAGGCTGCCATGGTGGGAGTTCATGAAGAGTGCAGATAGAGTGGGTAGTTTTTCACTCCCCCCCCCCCTTCTCTCTCTCTCTCTCTCTCTCTCTCTCTCTCTCCCCCCTTCTCTCTCTCCCCAGCATTAGCTGTATATCAGTGACTGTTGACTGTAAAACACATCTTTAAATTTAATACCTCTCTCATGAATACATGCATGCGTACATGTCCCCGGTATGGTAGGAGGAGGTGCTGAGAGCAGGTGAGGTCACGGGCTGTCAAGCATGGCTGCCGTGCCACGGAGAAAATAAAAATAGAAAGGTGGATGGAGGGGAATAAAAGGGTGGGGTGGTGGTACAATGTACGGTGCTTTGTGCTTTTTACGTGTACTGTATCTCACGCTGACATGGACTACTAGGGCTTAGGGAGATGTGATTGTGATTATGTTTGGTGTGTGTGCGTGTGCGTGTGTGTGTGTGTGTGTGTGTGTGTGTGTGTGTGTGTGTGTGTGTGTGTGTGTGAGTGTGTGTTTGTGCGTGTGTGTGTGGCGTGCGTGCGTGTGTGTGTGTGTGTGTGTGCGCAATGTTTGGACAATGAGGTTCACTTCCCTGGAACAACAACCCCCCCACCCCAAATAAGTTAAACTGCTGAGAGAGAGAGATATGCTCCGCCCCCACAGCCTCGTCGGGGTGTGTCTCTAGTCTGTACCCCGTCCTGTCCCAGGAGACACTGCAACATGATGACAGCATGGACACACGTATCATTACAAGTATACAAACAGACATTTAACTGCGACCCTAAACCACACGCAGTAGTACACATATAGTACAGTATACTATATAGAGCACCAAAGTCTGACGTCAATATCGGTAGAGGGCACAAATCCACGGGTTCGTGTACTTTTTATTTGCATTGTAATCCCCATAGGGGGATTTCAGATCGCCTCATATCAGAACTGTGTCATCCAGGCCGCTTCACTCATATGGATATGAAGAATCAACTGACTGAGAGAGAACGCTAATGTTACTGCTACTGAATTAGTTACATTTTCGCTAGAAACAGACTGACTGTATTTCTTTGGGGCACACATGCTACCAAATGTATTTAAAGATTCTGGCCACATTCCACACATACATGTGTGAGTGCTCTGATACAGACTACACCGCGGTGTCAGGGCACTTGGCAATGCACCGAGAGAGCCTCTGTTGAAAGGAAATGACTTCTGGCCGCACCGCAACTTGCATGCATAACACAGACATCTTTACATGCACTTGTAAACATGGCATCCATTCCCATTAGCACCGACTACCGCTATGTGCCGCACACACACACACACACACACAAACACGCACGCACACAAACACACACATGCCACATCCCCCCATAATGAAACCACAAAGTGGAACTATCTCTCCATCAACATAGGAAAACAACAGCCTCTTATGCATGTATGTATGTAGTACTATGTACCGGTATGCCCGTTGTATGTTTCAAAGAGAGAGCAGAGATAGAGGAAGATGAGAGGATAAATTACGACGTGTGTGTGTGTGTGTGTGTGTGTGTGTGTGTGTGTGTGTGTGTGTGTGTGTGTGTGTGTGTGTGTGTGTGTGTGTGTGTGTGTGTGTGTGTGTGTGTGTGTGTGTGTGTGTGTGTGTGTGTGTGTGTGTGTGTGTGTGTGTGTGTGTGTGTGTGTGTGTGTGTGTGGAGTGAGATACAATCACCTTGATTTCTTCATTTATTAACCTTGACAGAAGCAAATCCCCCCCAGTCACAACCCCACACAATACACTGGCTATAATAGGGCAAGTGTGTGTGTGTGTGTGTGTGTATATTGTATATATACGTATACTTCTATAAATGTGCGTGTGTGTGTGTGACTCATGTATATCCTGAGAATCCCGAGTGGGTAGTCGGCTTCATCAACACTTCTCCAATGATATGGATAAATCCCCCACATCCCTGTGGACTGGATGTCAGGAATACCACGTCATAGTGCTGACACCATAGACTGGATGTTAGACCACGTCATAGTGCTGACACCATAGACTGGATGTCAGGAATACCACGTCATAGTGCTGACACCATAGACTGGATGTCAGGAATACCACGTCATAGTGCTGACACCATAGACTGGCCTGGACTCCATGTTTAGACTAGACGCGTTCTCTCTCAGACACATTCAGAGATTCCGGGCATGAAAGAAACTCACATAAAAGGGACAGACGGGTACAGCGGGTACTCTGACAGCGCGTGATTTAAACTGCTTTTTTATACTTTTGTGTGACACTGTAGTATGACATTTAAGGGAAGAAATCATAAAACGTTAAAATATGGAGATAATACATAAACAAGCTGTCCCAGCTTGCCTGGTGTTTACTGGTGTTATTAATATCTTGGATTTATACAGTGCTTTTATAAGTACTCTATGTTCACATGTGTGTAGGGGCCAGGGGAGAGCACAACAAAGACAAACTACTTTATTAGGAAAAGAAAAGCAAAAAAGGATAAGAATTAAAACAGCAATAAAACACGCGTTGAAAACAAAGTCAACTCGGAAAAGGTGATTCTGAACTGGCAGGTTTTCGGGGGGTTTTGAAGGTAGGCTATAATAGGGAGGGAGGGCGCGGTTTGGGCCAGTGCATTGCAGAGGCAGCCACAGAGAAAGCCCTGGCTGTCGCCCCCGAGCCTGCATGGTCTTGGGCACTGTTTCCCAAACACTGGGTCGGGACCATAGAGTTATAAAGGATAGAGAGAGGACCCCCCCTATTCATTTCAATAGAAGTTGCTCAGTGGCGTTTTGAAGACTGCTGGAAGTACCATTATAACTCAATGGCTCGAGCGAGCGAAAGAGCAGCCCGTAGCTCAAATTTGAGGTCCTGGGATGACGCACGTTACGCACATGACGTCACTGAACGTGCTGCAGTTCCACTTTTCGCCAGTAGGTAGTGGCCGCTTCAACGTTGGATAGCCTTACTGGGGGCTTGGTCTATTTGTGGGTCGGACACATTTGTTTCCTACATTTATTTGGTTTTTAATTATTATTATTTCAAAACATTTTCAAAAGACATTCCCAAAAAAAGCTACACTTTTCATGAATTAAAAACAAAACCCAATTTCATGAAGAAATAAGAGAATAATCTAAGAAATTATCTCATTTCTGTTTTGGGTCACGGGCTAAAAGGTTTGGGAACCACTGAACTTGGGGACCGTCAGGAGGCCGCCATGGCTTCAGGGCCTGCCCTCCCATCAGGCAGAACAGGAGTTGCCTAGGGCATCATGAGGGGAGGCATCCACCAAGAAAACAAAACAAAACAGTGCTTTAGAACACAAGGGGGCCATGGTCATTTTTCAAGGGGGCATCACGAATAATCCTGCCTAGGGCACCAAATTGCTCAGGGCCGGCACTGCATGGCGGCATCACTGGACATGAGGGAAGGGGACGGGACATGTGTTGCTGAGGTTATGGTGCTGACAAGGCGTCTTGAAGCAACACTCACGGGGGTCTCGAAGGCCCCAGCCAGCCAAGGCCGTTCCTTTAATGAACGGCTTTAATAGGCAAGAGACAACAAAGGCGTCTGGAAGGGAGCTGTTTGTAGTGAAGTGATCAAACAGAAACCACGGGCCGTATCCTTTCTATAAATTAGCCGTAATGATGATGAGCACTGATGAATATGAAACACGAGATGATTTTCATGATTTCCAATTAAAGCATCAATGATGCTAAAATAAACAGAAAGAAAAGCAGGCAAGATGAGCTGGAACGCGTATTCTGCATCGCCCACTTTGCCATTCACATTTTTCTCTCCTTTTTTCCATTTCATTGACGATAACGATGACATTCGCGATGCAGCCATTTTGCTCTCCCGACAGCAGAGCAGAATTGGCTTTGCATTGGCTTTTACTTGCTGTGGTGGAAAAAGTACACACATTTTGGGGCATTCCACTCATTTTCAACTCATGTCATTAATATATCTTAGAGCTGCACTCTACAAGCTCAGCTTGTAGATCTGCTATTTCCAAATGGCCGAAATGTATAGGGCTGAAGTGGTTCATGTATGTTGTATGTTGTATGTATGTTGTTTTGTAATTATAATCAAAATCTACAAAGTAACTATCGTAACTAAAGTATTAAAATAAATGTAGTGGAGTAAAAGTACAATATTTGCCTCTGAGATGTAGTGGAGTAGAAGTAAAAGTAGCCTACTTCAAATTGGAAATACTCAAGTAAAGTATACCTCAAAATTGTCAAATGGCACCCTTTTCACATTGGCCTATTATAGCGCCACCAGGAGGCCACAACCTGACCTGTTCCCCGAGGGGCACTTTATCTAGTTTATCCAAGTGTACCTCTGGGTCCATTTGCTTACTTTTGTACACTCTGATTTCACTGCGTACCATTTACATGGCATAACATGGGAATGAGCAACGGTCGGTCCGAGCTACAGTAGCCTATCCATCCATTGAACAGATTTATGGCGCCTGGACATATTAAATCACCCTGCAGATTTGCATACAGCACTTTAGCTAACACAGTTTATGGCACATTGTTGCCCAGTGCGGTACACTTGATTTAGGCCAATTCAGTGTTCTGTTCAACCGAAATAGGCCAACCAGTATGCCAGGTTGTGGGAATTGGCTCCTGCAGAAGAAGCGGACGCCATGTGTTGATCTTGATAGCAAAATTTGATTTAGTTTTAGTCATGGTCTTTAGGATAATATTTATTTCGTTTTAGTCATATTTTCTCGAGTAAATACAAATACTGTACCTCAAAATACCTCAAATTAAGTAAATGTATTTAGTTACTTTCCACCACTGCTGTATAGCATTTGTACTACAGCGCGTCACACAAAGGCATCTTTTGCTATTTTTGTAACAGTTTTGGACATATGAAGTTTCCACCCGACAGTCGACAAACACAAACACATGCATTTGTGTTTATGCATGTGTGTGTGTGTGTTTGTCTGTGTGTGCGTGCGTGTGCGTGCATGTGCGTCCGTTGTCAAAATGAGGGCTGTGTCTCCGTGTGGCGACCTTACAGCCTGCCTCTCTGTACACTTCAAGACTGTCTAATGAAGACTTCAATGGCAGGCAAACACATTCTAATAAACCGCCGTGCTGCGACTGAGAAGTAGCTGTTCTGCCACCACACACACACGCGCGTGCGCGCACACACACACACACACACACACACACACACACACACACACACACACACACACACACACACACACACACAATACATAAATAATAGCAACACACATGCGCGCCGCACACACATACACAGCCCTTCCCTGCATGCATGCATATTGTTGTGCGGTGTGCTGCATTAATTCTCATCAGCTCAGGAGCAGGAGTGGATGTGACTGCACGTCTCGCGCACGCCTCTTGTTCTGTCGCTCCTCTCTCCCCTCCACACAACACGCTCTTTTAATAAAAACGTCAACGTCCATACGAGATATCCCAAGTGAAACCTTTAAGAGAAAGAAAACACACACACACATGCCTGCCCGTGAGCACACGTGCACGCACGCACACACTGCACACACACACACACACACACACACACACACACCCTTGGCCCACATGGGGAGGTACACTGAAGGTTTGTCTACACTGTAAAATCCTGACTGTTAAGCACGTGAGATACAGAGTGAACGAATGTAACCAAATGGGCCCTGCATGTAAAATAGTTCCTTTGGATGAAGGCTAGCTGTACAGAAATAGACAACTAAAGATTTCAATAATGCAGTTTTACTGTTCCAAAAAATAGTGGTTAAAAAATAGGTATTTCAAGAAAAAGGAAAATGATAAACTTACACGCCTAATTCAAGAGCTATACCTTTTGATGGGGGTATGCCATAATCAAGAATAACAGTCTAGAGTCGCAGCATTGTGCTCTTCCCTCTCGACTACCTCACACAGTAATAAATGCAATTGACCATAATATATACGCAGACCATCTTGTTAGTAACTACTAACTAGGTGCCATTTCCCATTGACAGCCCGTTCTCACTGACTCACTGATGGCACTGTATAACTTGCTCATGGCATCCTTTACATCCGTGCTGGGTGGGACATAAACAGCAACAATGAAAGCAGCTGTCAGTTATCGCGGCATGTAAAAGGCACGGCATTTTCCACATTCCACATTTTCATGGCAGAATGGTGATATCAGCGTGACGTCACGACACCAGGAGTTGTTGGTATGCACAGCCCCGCCTCCTCCCTTCACTCTTCCAGAAGCAGCAGCTGGCCTGTCCGCTCTGTGTCAGCCCAGTTTGCTCGATTGCAGCGTCTGTGATATTGTCCTTCAGAAACGTCTCTGTGAAAATGAAGATGCAACGGTCTCTCATTTCCCGATGAGATGCTTCTCCACAGACTGATTTTGCTTTTCAAAGCACGGACGTTTGCTAACACAACAGTCGGGATTGACGGTTTGGTATAGGGTTAGCCTTTAGCCTGACATTTGCTCCTCCTCGCTTCCCCCTCTTCCGTGCTCTGTCACACCGCTTGCTTGTCCTTCTCACTGTGCCTGCAGACGGAGCCTTGTTCTCGGCGCGGCTCGCAGTGCACAACAGACCCAATGCGGTCAGCTCTGTTGGTGGTTACCACACTGATTCCTTCTATCTAATAAAAGCTGCCGACTATATCTAAACTTGGCCTGTTTATGAACTTTGTATGTCAAGATGTCTGATACCCTGTCTGTCTGTCTCTGTGAGGAGTGGCCGCAAAAAGCGCCGGTCGCGCCGCCATGTCTGTCACTCTAAGTCCATTTATGCTCGGATGCTGGCAAACTGTGCTATGAAACGACTACTGTAGTAACTGAAATGTTATGTGCCAGGGGCCTCCAGAAGAGAAGATTTATGTAAAAAAAAAGAAAAAGATTGAACATTTAACAAACTATTCCGAGGTGTAAAAGAAAAGCTAACATAAGCAGAAGTAGAAGCTGGCAGCACTTCACTGTGAGGCAGCCTTAAGATCTATCTATCCATGAAGTACAGATTTTCAAGCTACTGTATATAACTCAAACCTTGTCATCACGGGACACTGTCCTGCGGTGGAGTATGAAAGAGGCTTCAGGGTTTACTCTGACCCTATATAGGCCAGCCCAGCCTACACGTTATATAACGCTGTTATATAGAATCCTCCTATCTCCATATTCTTTCGTGTGTGTTTTTTTCCCCATAAATGAACGCCCTACTTGATCATACCAGCTTCACAGGATCTTCATAGCAGATCCACAAGCTCGAAGCGACACGTTTCGAGCTTGTAGATCTGCTTCTTTTGCCATTTCTGAATTTGAATCCTGAAAAGTCCGTTTTTTGAGGTTGAGGTTTCCACCCGACTGAGACTATATATATATATATATATATATATATATATATGCGCGGCATAGAGAGGAGAGGTCAGCGAGGTCACCGTTCCACGCCTACACTCTTTAAACACTTCTTCTCTGCCTCTCCCTTAGAAACCTTCTCTTCGCTTCTGTACATGGGTCCTCTTCTCTTTTTTCCTCTGCCATGCTCCCAGTCACCTTTCCTCTCTTTCTTGTGAGTTGCCAGATTTCTCTCTCTCCCCCCCCCCCCCTTGCTTCTCGCTCCTCCTCTCTCCCTGTCCTTGCACACACATGTTCGTTCCGTGGCAATTAAGTTTCAGCAATGGAGGGATGGAGGGACAGAGAAGGGGACGAGAGCTGGCCCAAGGCGTGCCGTGCACTCCAGCAGAGACAGGCCCTCTTGCCATTGGCCACTGTAACAGATCCCCGTCTCTGGAGGTTTAAATGATTCAAACATTTGCCCTTCGCTGTTCCTGTGGTAGGCGAGGATGTTCCTTTTCTCTCACCCCCCCCCCCCCCCCCCTCTCTCTCTCTCTCTCTCTCTCTCCTTCCCTTCCCCTCATATTTCTTTGCCAGGGCATATTCACACAACTCTGGGGAAGCAGTTGTAGTCTCCCCCATGCCTCACGCCCTGCAGTGCACTGGCTTAGCAGTTTAGCATGCCTTGCTGTGTTGTTCTCTTTATCCTCTCTCTCTCTCTCTCTCTCTCTCATAGCGGCTGTTTTATGCTCTGGTGCCTTTGTTGCAGTCGCACAAACTGTGGCTGGAGGCTTTGAAGGAGAACGTGTTGGGGAATTTAAGAGGCCTATCGTATCGATCACTTCACCAAGACCCCCCTTCAGGACAGCCAAAAATAAGTTTTTTAATGGCATGCGATTCAGCTTTCTTTTCTCGCAAGTTTGGCGGCATAGTCAGGGTGCCCGTCAGCGTCGGGTGGTAGAAGTCGATGGGGAAACATGTACTATTATCTTTATAATCTTAAAAGCTAATGGAACGAAAAGTGTGAGTGTGAGTGTGAGTGTGTGTGTGTGTGTGTGTGTGTGTGTGTGTGTGTGTGTGTGTGTGTGTGTGTGTGTGTGTGTGTGTGTGTGTGTGTGTGTGTGTGTGTGTGTGTGTGCGTGCGCGCAACTGAGAGAAATTATCTGGTACCCCAGAGACTTTTGTGCTATAGTGCTGTTGCTTTGTTTATAGTGGGCTGCTGCCAAGTTTCTCCACAACAAAAATGTTTAGGTTCCCTAAAAAGATAAAGACAAACGTTGGAGGACGCCAAGTAAAGTAAAGTAAAGCTTAAATTAAATGATGAAGTTTGTTTGTTTGTTTGTTGCTGATGGAACAGAGTCTGAGTTAAAAGTCCAATCTGCATAAGCAGAGACAACAGATGCTGTCTAGTCATATGCATAAAAGTTTATGGAAGGTTTAGCGGTAGGCTATACTGTATCATTACGATCAGTACGGACAGTAAAATCCTGCACGTTCATTTAACTCTTAACTGGAGTTACTGGAAGCATCACATCAGCAGCGGTGTGGCGACAGCGGCGTTCCACACAGGCATCTGCTGCAGAACAGAGAGCCTGGCTATTGTCAAACCATTTCATGTCAAGAAACACTATTTTGCTGCGGACCCTCATCTGAAAATGTTTTGTGCCAGGGTGGGTAACGCCCCCAAAAGAGAAGATTTGTGTTTTAAAAAGTAATTTGATTACAGTGCACGGTAGCTCTGCTCCATAGCTCTAATGCGTTGCATTTAGAGCTATGTTACTCTCGACTTCCGCCGCTCGCATGAATGCAGACCAGCCTCTCGTCTTTAGCGTAAATAAAAATAACGTTTTTGCTACTCACCAAAACAAAGGTGGGTTGTGTCATTAGAAAGCCTACTTTCCTTAGTGGAAGCACTCTGAGCCCCCCACCACACGTATAAACGGTACTTTTTGGCCAGAAAGGGATTTTTTTTCACCGGAGGAAATAAATTCTCTAGCCAATTCTCTGGGCAATATCAAAGAAGGCGCAGTGGAGTAAGTAAAAGTTTTTTTTTCCGGCGGAAACAAAATCTCCTTTTGGCCAAAAAGTACCGTTTATACAGTATGTGTGGTGGGAGGCTCCCACTAAGGAAAGTAGGCTTTCTAATGACACAACCCGCCTTTGTTTTGGTGAGTAGCAAAAACTTTCTTTTTATTTATGCTAAAGACGAGAGGCTGGTCTGCATTCATATGAGCGGCGGAAGTCGAGAGTAACATAAGTGCACGGTATAAGTGTCTAGAGGTTGTAGGTTCACAACCACCACAGTGTATCTGGCTTTGTTGAGTGTCTATGCGAGTTAAGAGGTTTCTGCCCTGACAGCATATAAAGCAGATATACGGTACAGTATATATTGTTTTACTTAGAGAAAGCAACAAAGTGAACAGTTGTGAAAACAAACTAAAACTCCATTTGAGTGGGCCACAGAGAACTATCACAGACTAGATGGCCATGGAATCTCATTAGGCCTGAGACCTTATGTAAACTACACTCATTTACATTATTGGCGGCGCACGTACACAGCTGTAACCAAGTAACTCATTGTGAATCTGACGTGTGCCTCGCCAGCTGCAGTGGCATGAGCCAATTTCTTTCATTCTTAATGGAATTAATCTGATTGACGATTAATTCACATGAGCACTAAATAAAAAAGATTGGATGAGATGTCCTTTTTACTCCACGTTATAAAGACATATTTCTGACATGCACAAACAAAGGCAACCGTTTTGTCATAATACAGTATGCTACTCCATGCTGTTATGTTATTAAACGCACATGGATGAATTGGCAGATCTTGAGCTATGCTCAAAAGGTTCCATCAATTAGGGCTCCAAAAACTGGAAATTGAAATATTCATGAATGATTGGACTGGTCTGGTACTCACAGGTACAGAGCTTTATGCACAACACCCTAATTATTTATAACGAGACCGACCTGCTCGGAGGGACACAGTGCAAGTTGGGGAATGATGCAATTTGGGAATGCATTACCCTGCACCCCCTTTTGTGCAGTACATGTTGTACTGTTCAGAGCACCTACTGTATAGTCTAGTAGTGGTTCCAGGCTCCAGGATGAAATGACTGAATTTGCACCTGAGGGTGCCATGCCCAGCTGGCACCCCCATAGCGCCTGGCTTGACTGGTTCTCAAAGGACCCCCAAAATGATACTTATTTGGCTGCGGATCCCCCATCATCTCAAACATATGTTGTGCCAGGGACCCCCAGAAGTAAAGATTTGTGTGTGTGTGTGTGTGTGTGTGTGTGTGTGTGTGTGTGTGTGTGTGTGTGTGTGTGTGTGTGTGTGTGTGTGTGTGTGTGTGTGTGTGTGTGTGTGTGTGTGTGTGTGTGTGTGTGTGTGTGTGTGTGTGTGTGTGTGTGTGTATATAATTGTATGCGGAGAGGAAAATGTACTTTGTACATGCACTTTTATATAATTGTCCTGTAATGTTGAATGTCATGTTTTTAGACCCCAGGAAGACTAGCTGTTTTATGCACCAGCTAATTAGGGATCCTAATAAGCTCTAAACTCTGCCATGCAGAATGTCTACATTTGGGCATACAGGGATCAGCTGTGGTCATAAACTGCTGATGTGGTGTTGAGGATGTATCTAGGCATGCATGCCTAGATGATGTATCTACATGTAGGCATGCATGGGAGACAGGCCGACCTGCAGAGTCTCATTGTGCACACCACCGATAGTGGTATTGGCAAAACGGCACAAACATGATACACACAAACCTCCGCCAATTATAACGAGGCTGACAGGTCAGGTTGTCCAACCAGGGAAGCACACAGAGATGATGTGTGTGTCCTCCCACAGACCCAAACAATCAGACACGGATATTCATGTTATTTCCTTTGTCGGAGAAACTGTTGGTCTGACCGAATACAGATGATTTCTTTGGAGTCCTCGACATGAAAAGGTTTTAGAAGCACTGAATTATGAAGTGATGGTGTGGGCTGATGGATTGTCTCCAGGCTGTGAGCTGTGTGGTTGTGGGCCATAGTGTTGTATGTCTCCAGGCTGTGAGCTGTGTGGTTGTGGGCCATAGTGCTGTGTGTCTCCAGGCTGTGAGCTGTGTGGTTGTGGGCCATAGTGTTGTATGTCTCCAGGCTGTGTGGTTGTGGGCCATAGTGCTGTGTGTCTCCAGGCTGTGAGCTGTGTGGTTGTGGGCCATAGTGTTGTATGTCTCCAGGCTGTGAGCTGTGTGGCTGTGGGCCATAGTGCTGTGTGTCTCCAGGCTGTGAGCTGTGTGGTTGTGGGCCATAGTGTTGTATGTCTCCAGGCTGTGTGGTTGTGGGCCATAGTGCTGTGTGTCTCCAGGCTGTGTGGTTGTGGGCCATAGTGTTGTATGTCTCCAGGCTGTGTGGTTGTGGGCCATAGTGCTGTGTGTCTCCAGGCTGTGAGCTGTGTGCGTTGTGGGCCATAGTGTTGTATGTCTCCAGGCTGTGTGGTTGTGGGCCATAGTGCTGTGTGTCTCCAGGCTGTGAGCTGTGTGGTTGTGGGCCATAGTGTTGTATGTCTCCAGCTGTGTGGTTGTGGGCCATAGTGCTGTGTGTCTCCAGGCTGTGAGCTGTGTGGTTGTGGGCCATAGTGTTGTATGTCTCCAGGCTGTGTGGTTGTGGGCCATAGTGCTGTGTGTCTCCAGGCTGTGAGCTGTGTGGTTGTGGGCCATAGTGCTGTATGTCTCCAGGCTGTGTGGTTGTGGGCCATAGTGCTGTGTGTCTCCAGGCTGTGAGCTGTGTGGTTGTGGGCCATAGTGTTGTATGTCTCCAGGCTGTGTGGTTGTGGGCCATAGTGCTGTGTGTCTCCAGGCTGTGAGCTGTGTGGTTGTGGGCCATAGTGTTGTATGTCTCCAGGCTGTGTGGTTGTGGGCCATAGTGTTGTATGTCTCCAGGCTGTGTGGTTGTGGGCCATAGTGTTGTATGTCTCCAGGCTGTGTGGTTGTGGGCCATAGTGCTGTGTGTCTCCAGGCTGTGAGCTGTGTGGTTGTGGGCCATAGTGCTGTGTGTCTCCAGGCTGTGAGCTGTGTGGTTGTGGGCCATATAGTGCTGTGTGTCTCTACCAGGACTGGTCTCTGGTCCATTGTTTATCCTATTTAGGCCTGACGTCGAAATAAAAAGAATCTTCAAAATTCTGACAGTTTTCTGACATGTTTCTGTATTAGTGGTGCTCAATCTGCTAAAAAAATAGCAGACCTACAAGCTTGTACCGCGCACGGACTTGTCTCGGACACAAATCAGCTGTATTGATGTGGTACCATTGGAGATTACAGGAAAACGTCGATCAAACTAACAATTTGTCTGCATTCTCTAATTATGTATAGACTTCTTCTAAATTAAAGACCTAGTGAAATGAAAAATACGTTTTTCACACTTTTATATCATATCCGTGGTCATAACAACAATGGATGAAAATTGCTCACATGAATACAAATGAAGCTTGATTTCATTCACCTGTATTATTCCCATTGCTGCGCGTCCGTCCAAACACAGGTGGTTTTGATTACAGAACTACTCCTTTAGTCTCATTCAAGATGACATCCAGACAGTGTCAACTCGTATTAAACTTAATCATCATCTGAAAACATTATATGTTAGAAATAAGCCACATAGCAGCGTAAAATGAAACGAAATGGACCCATTTGGTTCAATTTGGTATAATTATTGTTAAACATCTGCATCACTTAATTTACAAGAAGTCTATACAATTAGAGAATGTTTTGATTGTTTGCCTGTTATCTCTCCTAATTATGGTACCACATCAATACAGCATGCGAATTGAGGACATCTTATTCAACAACATCTCAATATTCTGATCTGGTCTGGTCTCATCCGGACGGACGGACACACGGACGGTTTGCAAAACATACTCTCCTCTTGCCTTCGGCTGGTGGAGACAATTAAACAAAACTATGACGTGCCCATCTCGGCTTTAAGCTGAGATGAAAAGAAAAACGTAACTAGTCTAAATGAACCCATTTCAACAAACTATAATGAGTAAAATATTAAATGATTTAAATGCAATGTAGTTATGGTTGGCTCCCACAGTGTTAGTTCTCTCCCCACCAGTTGTGGGTGCCTGACGCAGTGCCCTGCCAGCCTCATCCTTCTCTTTCTGACCTTGCCTGACTCGTGGTAGGTCCCCACAGGGTATGGGACCTTGCCTGACTCGTGGTAGGTCCCCACAGGGTATGGGACCTTGTCTGACTCGTGGTAGGTCCCCACAGGGTATGGGACCTTGCCTGACTCGTGGGAGGTCCCCACAGGGTATGGGACCTTGTCTGAATCGTGGTAGGTCCCCACAGGGTATGGGACCTTGCCTGACTCGTGGTAGGTCCCCACAGGGTATTGTCGGTGGTCCCTGGTCATGCATTCAGAAAATCATTCAGCCAAATCTATGGACTTTTCTGAATTTGTTTGGGGCACTAAATGATGTCATGTGGCCGATATAAGTGGGCACCCCTCAGTTCACACAAGTGTGATTTTTAAGAGAGAGGACTTGGGGTGTCCTGTTTGGTCGAGGGAAAAATACTTAAATAGTTGATGCACTCACCCTCACCACTATTGTGTCAGGTGGATGCTGTGCTGCAGGTCCCCAGGTTGCTCTTAGTCAGGATGGTGGTCCCTGGGTCGAAATCAGTGGAAACCCCCTTGTCTATAAGTTTCCATTTGGTTACCAACTCTCCGTCCTTTAGCTGGGGACCACCTGGAACCCCCTCAAGGACCACTGGTCTCTGCAATCCCTTGCCCTCATTAGGGATGCACACGCACACCCTCCCCTCTCCCACATCGGCTCCACGTGCGTTTCATATCATGTATAATCTCTTTAGTAGATATTCCTTACATCCAATAATGAGCAGGTTATTACTTCAGACAACGGAGGGAGGGGGAACAGAGAGGATCAGAGGAGAAGGGACAGGAGAAAGATAAAGCAGAGGAGAGTAGGATGGGGCATAGAGGATGAGGGGTGGCAGGGCGAGTGGGCTAAGGAATGATGGAAACAAGGACTACAGTATGCAGCGGTCTTCAACAGGGGCCTCTGAGATACTGCAGGCAGGGTGTGAATGTCTGGTCTTCTACTTGTAACCGAACGTTTTATTGCAGTATAGTGAAAAATGTACTTTTTCCACAACTGGTTGTCTGGCCCCCTGCTGTAGTGGGGTGGGTATACATAAACAAGAGGATTCACACCCCGGGTGGGGTGGGGTGGGTATATACATAAACAAACAGAGCCTCAGAGACCTCCATCTGAACGTATCAGAGACAGACAGCACCTGAGGCATCAGAACACCCCCCCCTCTCTCTCTGCTGTCCACATTGATTGATGCGGGTGAGGAGGATCAAAGGCTCCTGAACGGCAGCACTCAAGAAGATGGAGAGATAGACGGAGAAAGGGGAGAGAACGGAGGGGATTGAGGGACGGGAGTGGAATTAGTGGAGGGGGACGGATTGGATAGATGGTGTGTGTGTGTGTGTGTGTGTGTGTGTGTGTGTGTGTGTGTGTGTGTGTGTGTGTGTGTGAGAGATGGGGGGGGGGGTATGGGGGTGGTCACTGATACAGACAGGTGTGGATCTTTCTCTCTTTCATGCATTCACTGATATTTGTCATTCTGTCCCTTGCCTTTTTTTCATCTGTCTCCCTTTCCCCCTCTTCTCTGTCTCTATTGAGGGGGGGGGGGGGGGGGGGGGGGGGCGGAGGAGCCGGGTTAAGCGCCATTAATCTCCTATCTAATAACACTGGTAATGTTACACATTATTGGAAAGAGATGGGCAAAATGAACCAATAAGTTATCTGATATGCCGTCTCCATGTAGGCTGCTATCCCAAGGACATTTAGGCAAACAGAAGACACAGAGTAAAGAGGCAATGGCCAGCGACGGCTCCACAACATTGTGACTGCGGGTGCTATGGGGGTGATGGCTATTTACAGGGGGGGCTAATGCATGTTTGGTTACAATAGAAGTCAGTCAATTGGGCTTGTTTGGAGGGGGGGCTTAGAAGGGGCTAAGCCTCCACCAGAGGGGGCTAAAGCCCCCCCCCACTTGCCGTCCCTGGAGCCGTCACTGACAATGGCTGAAGCACGGAGAGGAGAGGAGAGGAGAGGAGAGGAGAGGAGAGAGAATTAGCGACAAGGGGGGAACAAAAGGGTGGGCAATGTGAAATATTTCCTGCTATCGACCTCTTGGCCAGGGACATGCATAGATTTCTGTATGTGGAAGATAAGTGTCTTTGATAAAGTAGGTTAGCATTGATTAATCCATGAAATCTCGGCGCTGCGGACTTGAAGTTAATGAGTAAGGTTTTCTATTTTCTCTGCAATCTCTCACACCAGGCCGGTGCGTTGCGTCCTCAGCACAGCCCGGGGACCCTGGCGGGGGGGCAGCCCCGCCCCCTGGCCCTCCTCACTTCTAGCCGTCGGCCATGTTATTTTGGACGAAGATGGCCAATCAATGAAGTTGACATTTGTTAGCGCGAAGGATTCACAATGCAATTCACGGGCTAAGGGGTTGTAAGGGGGGGGGGGGGCAGGGCTATAGGTGCATGCAGGGGGGTTGGAAAGGTCACGGCTAATCTAAAGGGAACAGGAGTTATTTATCTATACACAACGAATAAAGAGCAAGACCAGAGACTGCAATCTATATATACGGCCACAGGGGAGTAATGGAGGCATCACATGCGCACGCACGCACATAAGAAAAACATGTCATTCCTCTCTCGGGTGGAAACATCATATGTCCAAAACTGTTACGTTTCAGGGTTCCAATTCAAAAGCATCAACAGTAGCAGATCGACGAGCTCGAAACGCGTCGCTTTGAGACGCCTTTTCAGTTTGTGGATGTGCTTCTTTTGATGCTTTTGCATGGTGCTGTAGTGCATGGTGCTGTAGTGCATGGTGCTGTAGTGCATGGTGCTGTAGTGCATGGTGCTGTAGTGCATGGTGCTGTAGTGCGTGGTGCTGTAGTGCATGGTGCTGTAGTGCATGGTGCTGTAGTGCATGGTGCTGTAGTGCATGGTGCTGTAGTGCATGGTGCTGTAGTGCATGGTGCTGTAGTGCGTGGTGCTGTAGTGCATGGTGCTGTAGTGCATGGTGCTGTAGTGCATGGTGCTGTAGTGCATGGTGCTGTAGTGCATGGTGCTGTAGTGCATGGTGCTGTAGTGCGTGGTGCTGTAGTGCATGGTGCTGTAGTGCATGGTGCTGTAGTGCATGGTGCTGTAGTGCATGGTGCTGTAGTGCATGGTGCTGTAGTGCATGGTGCTGTAGTGCGTGGTGCTGTAGTGCATGGTGCTGTAGTGCATGGTGCTGTAGTGCATGGTGCTGTAGTGCATGGTGCTGTAGTGCATGGTGCTGTAGTGCATGGTGCTGTAGTGCATGGTGCTGTAGTGCATGGTGCTGTAGTGCATGGTGCTGTAGTGCATGGTGCTGTAGTGCATGGTGCTGTGCTGTAGTGCATGGTGCTGTAGTGCATGGTGCTGTAGTGCATGGTGCTGTAGTGCGTGGTGCTGTAGTGCATGGTGCTGTAGTGCATGGTGCTGTAGTGCATGGTGCTGTAGTGCATGGTGCTGTAGTGCATGGTGCTGTAGTGCATGGTGCTGTAGTGCATGGTGCTGTAGTGCATGGTGCTGTGCTGTAGTGCATGGTGCTGTAGTGCATGGTGCTGTAGTGCATGGTGCTGTAGTGCATGGTGCTGTAGTGCATGGTGCTGTAGTGCATGGTGCTGTGCTGTAGTGCATGGTGCTGTAGTGCATGGTGCTGTAGTGCATGGTGCTGTGCTGTAGTGCATGGTGCTGTAGTGCATGGTGCTGTAGTGCATGGTGCTGTGCTGTAGTGCATGGTGCTGTAGTGCATGGTGCTGTAGTGCATGGTGCTGTGCTGTAGTGCATGGTGCTGTAGTGCATGGTGCTGTAGTGCATGGTGCTGTAGTGCATGGTGCTGTAGTGCATGGTGCTGTAGTGCATGGTGCTGTAGTGCATGGTGCTGTAGTGCATGGTGCTGTAGTGCATGGTGCTGTAGTGCATGGTGCTGTAGTGCATGGTGCTGTAGTGCATGGTGCTGTAGTGCATGGTGCTGTAGTGCATGGTGCTGTAGTGCATGGTGCTGTAGTGCATGGTGCTGTAGTGCATGGTGCTGTAGTGCATGGTGCTGTAGTGCATGGTGCTGTAGTGCATGGTGCTGTAGTGCATGGTGCTGTAGTGCATGGTGCTGTAGTGCATGGTGCTGTGCTGTAGTGCATGGTGCTGTAGTGCATGGTGCTGTAGTGCATGGTGCTGTAGTGCATGGTGCTGTGCTGTAGTGCATGGTGCTGTAGTGCATGGTGCTGTGCTGTAGTGCATGGTGCTGTAGTGCATGGTGCTGTAGTGCATGGTGCTGTGCTGTAGTGCATGGTGCTGTAGTGCATGGTGCTGTAGTGCATGGTGCTGTAGTGCATGGTGCTGTAGTGCATGGTGCTGTAGTGCATGGTGCTGTGCTGTAGTGCATGGTGCTGTAGTGCATGGTGCTGTAGTGCATGGTGCTGTAGTGCATGGTGCTGTAGTGCATGGTGCTGTAGTGCATGGTGCTGTAGTGCATGGTGCTGTAGTGCATGGTGCTGTAGTGCATGGTGCTGTAGTGTGTGGTGCTGTAGTGCATGGTGCTGTAGTGCATGGTGCTGTAGTGCATGGTGCTGTAGTGCATGGTGCTGTAGTGCATGGTGCTGTAGTGCATGGTGCTGTAGTGCATGGTGCTGTAGTGCATGGTGCTGTAGTGCATGGTGCTGTAGTGCATGGTGCTGTAGTGCATGGTGCTGTAGTGCATGGTGCTGTAGTGCATGGTGCTGTAGTGCATGGTGCTGTAGTGTGCATGGTGCTGTAGTGCATGGTGCTGTAGTGCATGGTGCTGTAGTGCATGGTGCTGTAGTGCATGGTGCTGTAGTGCATGGTGCTGTAGTGCATGGTGCTGTAGTGCATGGTGCTGTAGTGCGTGGTGCTGTAGTGTGTGGTGCTGTAGTGCGTGGTGCTGTAGTGCGTGGTGCTGTAGTGCATGGTGCTGTAGTGCATGGTGCTGTAGTGCATGGTGCTGTAGTGCATGGTGCTGTAGTGCATGGTGCTGTAGTGCATGGTGCTGTAGTGCGTGGTGCTGTAGTGCGTGGTGCTGTAGTGCGTGGTGCTGTAGTGCGTGGTGCTGTAGTGCATGGTGCTGTAGTGCATGGTGCTGTAGTGCATGGTGCTGTAGTGCGTGGTGCTGTAGTGCATGGTGCTGTAGTGCATGGTGCTGTAGTGCATGGTGCTGTAGTGCATGGTGCTGTAGTGCATGGTGCTGTAGTGCGTGGTGCTGTAGTGCGTGGTGCTGTAGTGCGTGGTGCTGTAGTGCATGGTGCTGTAGTGCGTGGTGCTGTAGTGCGTGGTGCTGTAGTGCATGGTGCTGTAGTGCATGGTGCTGTAGTGCATGGTGCTGTAGTGCATGGTGCTGTAGTGCATGGTGCTGTAGTGCATGGTGCTGTAGTGCATGGTGCTGTAGTGCATGGTGCTGTAGTGCATGGTGCTGTAGTGCATGGTGCTGTAGTGCATGGTGCTGTAGTGCATGGTGCTGTAGTGCATGGTGCTGTAGTGCATGGTGCTGTAGTGCGTGGTGCTGTAGTGCATGGTGCTGTAGTGCATGGTGCTGTAG
>NC_137869.1:28885632-28938132 GCF_963924005.1 Protomyctophum bolini | reverse complement strand
GATGTAACAGCTCATTATCCTCATAGTTTAGCCTGATGTAACAGCTCATTATCCTCATAGTTTAGCCTGATGTAACAGGTCATTATCCTCATAGTTTAGCCTGATGTAACAGGTCATTATCCTCATAGTTTAGCCTGATGTAACAGCCCATTATCCTCATAGTTTAGCCTGATGTAACAGCCCATTATCCTCATAGTTTAGCCTGATGTAACAGGTCATTATCCTCATAGTTTAGCCTGATGTAACAGCTCATTATCCTCATAGTTTAGCCTGATGTAACAGCTACATTGAACCCTATTGACTCCCTTAAGTCCTCAATGCTCCTCAAAACCACCCAATAGGTGTACACCAATCATCGGTTCCTTAGTTTCTTCTCAGCATCGGCTGCTTACTGGCCAAAAAAGAAAATCCTGTTCTTTTAAATGTGGTTTCGTATTATTGTAATTTGTTTTACATTGACCTAAAATATAATGATGTAAGAAAACATAGCCTTCAAAATTGGCCTTGACAATTTATTTTGCGCCCGAACCTGACCCCTCCCCAGGCTCCCCCCCAAGTGGACCGATTGGAAAAACATACCTAGAATATATCCTGATTGGTTGCACGTTACGTTGGTACTGAGCACGACACCGGCACTAAAGTTCTGAAAACAGGCCTGAAAAATGAAGGCCGGCCGGCCCTGAGTGGTCCGGGTCGGCGGGTTGGGTTCGGGCAGAATTTGAGAACTCTCTAACTGGCACGCAGCTGAGCATAACTGAGGCTGAACCCTATAGAGCGTCGCAGTCCCGCCCCGGAAAAGAAATCGCCGTTCATTTTCCTCATAGGCATTTCTTAAAGTATTTATTTAAAGACGGTTACGCCGCGGACAAAGCCAACTTGGATCGTGACAAATCATGACAATGAACACAATATTTTGGGCCGATAAAATCATTAGAAAGAAGAAAATAAAGGCAGGAGACAACACTATTTGTTTTGTTTTTCTTCTTATAAATGATTTGATCGGCCCAAAACATTGTGTTCAATGTCATGATTCGTCACGATCCGAGTTGGCTTTGTCCGCGGCGTAAACGTCTTTAAATAAATACTTTAAGAAATGCCTATGAGATCCATCGCCACTAAAACACCTCCCTGCACCTCTAGCTGACTGGATTCAAACAGCATTAATGGTGGGTAGGAAAATCATTGTTAAGGAATGGAAGTCTGAGGTTTTACCTCCAGCACATGTATGGTTTACTCAGCTCGGTATTGTGGCTGCTTTGGAGAGGTTATCCTTTAAGATGAATAACCAGTTGGATAAATATGATCTGAAGTGGGACGTGTTCCTCAGTCATGTTGCAGGTCCCTTGGTGTGATCCATGGTCAGGCAATGCCCTCTTGATTGTTTATTGTATTAGATACAGATACAGGGTGTGAGGCTGAACCCTATAGCGACCATCCCCACACAGCTTAGCCTCACAGATACAGGGTGTGAAGCTGAACCCATAGAGCTACCATCCCCACACAGCTTAGCCTCACAGATACAGGGTGTGAGGCTGAACCCATAGAGCGACCATCCCCACACAGCTTAGCCTCACAGATACAGGGTGTGAAGCTGAACCCATAGAGCTACCATCCCCACACAGCTTAGCCTCACAGATACAGGGTGTGAGGCTGAACCCATAGAGCTACCATCCCCACACAGCTTAGCCTCACAGATACAGGGTGTGAGGCTGAACCCATAGAGCGACCATCCCCACACAGCTTAGCCTCACAGATACAGGGTGTGAAGCTGAACCCATAGAGCTACCATCCCCACACAGCTTAGCCTCACAGATACAGGGTGTGAGGAGCAAAGACACGAGAGACACGTGTGAGGAAAAGCCTTGAAGGAGAAAGACGGGACACGACAGGGTTGAGAGAGAGGGCCGCAGCAGGGGGGTGTGCCCTGATAGAGAAGGGTGAGGGAGGGGATGACATGGTCAGGGTGAGGGAGGGGATGACATGGTCAGGGTGAGGGAGGGCTCACTGCTGGTGAATCACCACTATGTGCCTGATGAGATCTGACTCACTGTGTGTGTGTGTGTGTGTGTGTGTGTGTGTGTGTGTGTGTGTGTGTGTGTGTGTGTGTGTGTGTGTGTGTGTGTGTGTGTGTGTGTGTGTGTGTGTGTGTGTGTGTGTGTGTGTGTGTGTGTGTGCGTGCGTGCGTGTGTGTGTGTGTGTGTGCCAGTGTTTCTAGTTTCAATGTAGGGATATTCTACTGTTAGACGGATGATATGTTCTTGGTTTACTTTTGCTCCTACGTAGATGACTATTTCTATGCATTGTGTATTACTGTACGGTACATTGTGTTGTTCTTGCTTACTGTAAATCGCTCTGGATTAAGAGCATCTGCTAAATGCCTACATTTTTAATTCCGCATGCTTATATGTGTGACTGTGTGTGTGTGTGTGTGTGTGTGTGTGTGTGTGTGTGTGTGTGTGTGAGAGAGAGAGAGAGAAAGCGAGAGAGAGAGAGAGAGAGAGAGAGCATGTTCTGCAGCTGTGACAGTGAAGGTCAGTATTCAGGGTGTGTCTCTCAGGCCTCCCAGCTGTGGCCTGAGGCTAGGGAGACATCACTGTCACGGCACGCACGCACGCACGCACGCACGCACGCACGCACGCACGCACGCACGCACTCACGCACGCACACACGCACTCACGCACGCACTCACATACTAGATCCATGTGGAAGCACAAGTAATGCACATTTGTGAGCTTTTTCTGCATGTAACGAATCGCGTCCTGAGATGTTTCTGAAGACGGTATTCAGACTGTGTTCTTGAAAAACTATCCTGTCCCGCCTCCCATTTAGTCTTTGAAGTTGCATGCATTTGAAGCAATAATATAAATCATTGTCTTTAAAAAAAAAATATATATATATACTGTATATATATATATATATATATATATATATAAACATATTTTCGTGAACGAAAAATGACAAACAGATGACAGCGTCCGGAATGGGGCTTTCAAGAGGGTGATATAGTCTGGCTATAGAGCATAGCAGTGGGCGTGGTTTTCTGGACCCACTGAAAAATCGGCCCATCGAGATTTATAGAAATATTAATATCAATTACTTTAAGCCTAGAATGCAGCCATCCTGGATCCTGGTGAATCATATAAAACCTTTGATTCTGTAAATAATAATTATTATTATTATTAATGATATGATATACTACATTTAATAAATACCCTTTGTATAGCGGTTTTCATTCCAAGGTGTTATGGTCATGATTCACCAGGATCCTGGATGGCTGCATGGATGGTTGGTTGTTGCAACAGGATTCTATACCCTTAATTCACCCAAAACATACATTTTGTAACCGGCGCTCATGTCGTTTAGACTAGAGAAATGAGCAGCACATCAAGCTTATTTTGATCCAAAACTCATCCGAGATATTAGGATTCTAAAAACTGCGTTCCCATGGACGGCATAAGCCAGCGGAATTTTCACATACTGTAGTTTTTTTTATTATTGGTTCTAAACTAGCATTTAGCTGGGGACCCCTGGAACTCCCTCAAGGACCCCTGGGGGTCCCCGGACCCCACTTTGGGAACCACCACTCTAACGCAAGATTAGCAGAAAACAAGTCAAACAGTCAGAGGTAACAATGGCTATACTCAATGGCTAATAATGTAAACAATAACCCTTCTTAACTGAGGTTTGAGTCTAGCCCGGGAGGAACACCTCAGTCTCTGTCTCATCCAGACTCACTCTGTGCTGAACCTGCTGCTAGAATATTCAATGAAACCTAATAAAATGAGTGCTGTGAGCGTGACGGTGCTCTTCAAACAAAGCATCTGTCCATCTTAACATCAGCCAGCGATGTGTGAGTGAGTTACTTCCAAAAAACACGCGCACATGCATGCGCGCGCACACACACACACACACACACACACACACACACACACACACACACACACACACACACACACACACACACACACAGGAATACATCAGAGGACAAAAGGGGGATCTCGCCAATGTTCGAGACAGCAAAGAGCTCTCTTGAGTCATGTTCTTCTCTTTGAAAATAAGGATAAGAATAACTTAACAACAACAATACCCAGACAGTAATAAGAGCATCATTGATGGTCACCAAGCCGTGACATATTTCTTTGAGATATGGGTATACAGCGACCACAGTGAATGGTGTACCTCTTTCATTAGCGCCTACTAGAGCCTGACGTCGGTATGGCAGTGTCGCGCGACAAACACAACACGTCTGCTGCTCTCGCCGATGCGATACTGTCGCACGCCGAAGTATAAGTCAGGCTTAAAAGGGGTCTGCAGAGAATCCTCAGGACAGTTTTAATATAAAATAAATAGCTGTGAGCGTGTGAGTGACCCCCCCCCCCCCCCTGCTGACATACCAAAAGGACCCAAGAGTGCGCAGGTTGAACCAAACAGGCCGTTATGGGTCCATGTTGATTCAGTTTAAAGTAATACTGAAGACTAGAAATGGGCGTCCATGGCCTACATGCTCCTCCAAATTAAAAAAGGTTGAGGATAATCTTCTCAATGACGTCCTCCTCGTCTTCAATCTGTACCACATACTTAATAGTCCTGTGGTTCTCAACCTGTGGCCCGGGGGCCCCTTTGTGGGCCGTGAGGGTACTACAAGTGGGCCCCCAAATAATTGGCAAGACACTTAAGATTTTAATGGTGTTTTCATTGTGAAACCAATAAATAGGAATAATGTGTTAGTTCCATTGACCCATAAGCCAGTACATAATTGATTGATTCATCAGCCATCTGACCAGCGTTTAAGTGCTAAAGATGGGTGGGCAGTGAGAAGCACTGCTCCATTATCAGTCTATACTCTTGTTTATGGCCCGATGCATGATGGGACATGAGAAGAAGAGCACATTGCACAATTACTGCCCAATTAAATGGCCAATATTTTATGTGGCAGGTGAGACTGTGGACAGACTGCAGAGTGGATGCCAGCCAGCAGCACTCTCTCTGGAGGGAGTGCGTGTCTTCTCCACTGATTTACTGACTCCGTCTGTGTGTGTGTGCGTGTGTGTGTGTGTGTGTGTGCGTGTGTGCGTTTGCTCGCGCGTGTGTGTGTGTGTGTGCACATGTGTGTGTGTGTGTGTGTGTGTGTGTGTGTGTGTGTGTGTGTGCGTGTGTGTGTGTGTGTGTGTGTGTGTGTGTGCACATGTGCGTGTGTGTGTGTGTGTGTGTGTGTGTGTGTGTGTGTGCGTGTGCGTGTGTGTGTGTGGGTGGATGTTCGCGCTCGCACTGCGTAGGTACTATACTGTATATGCATGCACATGCACATATGGTGAGAGAGAGAGAATGTGCCTGAGTCACAAGTAAAACTCCACCCCCAAACACACAGGCCAGTGCACGCACGCACATGCACACACACACACACACACACACACGTTGCACACACGTTGCACACTTGTGAGGGCATCAACATTTTAGGACACTAACATTTTAGGATGCTGAAATTGCAGATCTACAAGCTCACAAAGCTGTGACGGTATATGTGAGAACACACACACACACACACACACACTTCCCCCTCCCTCCCTCAGCACCTAGCCCAAGCAGCAGGTTGGCGGAGGAATCCGGGGTGTAATTAAATTCAATAAATTGGCGAAGGTGAAGGAATAAATCAAGCGGAAACAGATGAACAACGGGAGATTAAATGCCACTGAGCCGTGCAAACAAATATTTCAATACCATTTTCAATAGAGGGCACAGCGAGGGCCCCCCCGCTAAGGCTTGTATACCGCCGCTGCAAGAGAGACGATAAAAAAAGAGAAGAGAGAGGAGAGAAGGAGAAAGAAAAGTTCCACCAAGCAGAAAGTTACTCTCTCTCCTCCTCCTCCTCCTCATCATCCCATCTGCTGACAGCAGCCTCGTTGACACGGTGATTGGGCGTCTGGCGTGCAGATAAATAACCGTCTGAAGGCTGGGGATGGTTGGAAGGTTGACAGGCTACGTTGCTACCATGCCCCCCCTCCGCATCTCTCTCACACACGTGCAGTGCACACACACACACACACGCGCACTTGCACACTCACACGCACTGCCACTGTGTGCCACCTTCGCCATGCACGCTCCCCACCCACATCATCCCTTATTCAGAGGCCACGCCACCCTGTATTAACCCATTAGGACCTGACTGACAGGCCTGTGCATTCTGCGGAACAGAAGCCTTCTAAGTTGGTAGTTCTCAAACTATTTCGTGCCACATGAGGACAACCCCCGAATTGATACGTATCCATCCACTTTAAAGATTAGAACGTATAATAATAAGGTTAAAAAATAACCGATATACAAGCTTGCAGCGCGGCACTACAGGTGACTGCACTGTGAGCTTGTACTTCTGCTGTTTTTGAGAAACGCTGTTCTAAACAAATGTTGGTATACTGTCTGAAGTGACACGGGCGCTTTACCGGTCACAGCGGGTTAATGGCTATTGGAGCAGCAATTAATGCTGCATAATACATGAACTACAGCTGTGCAAATCTGAATAAAGTCTCTGATTAGGTGCTAAAGAGGACGGGGGGAAAATAACGCCGGTGCATATTAATGCTTTCATTTAGAGGTGAAAGAGAGAGAGCGAGAGAGAGGGAGGGTATCAGAGGTGTGTTACCGAGTGGTGTGGTGCTTAAATCAGTCAGCCAACCTGGCGACCGCGCGGCTATATACCGTCCAATCACCGATAAGAGAATAAAAGTCGAGGGGCATAGCGTCCCGACCTCTGGTTCTTTTTTTAAACTGATGTGATTCATAAAGGACAGGGGAGGTTCTCATTCCCATACCATAGCATATGGCCCTCCTGGGCACCGCAAGCCCTGAGTGCTTAAAAAGGCCTGCAGGGACGATGGAAATGAAGCCCTTTCTTTTTTTATATATCATTTTTTACAGGTATCATTCAAGGCCACACCTGGTGCTTTTCTGCGCGTGCACTCGGGGCTCCTACGCTACGAATTAATGAGGGGTCCTCGGCAGCAGTGAGGTCAGCCTGTCGGTCGCTCGCTCCATCTCTCGTTCGCTCACACCGCCAGCTTCACTGGCCTCGCTTTGAGAAGACCTATGCCTGTGCGTGTGTGTGTGCGTGTGTGTGTGTGTGTGTGTGTGTGCGTGTGTGTCTTCTGCATATCTGTCCGCCTATCTGTCTCTACCAGCGGTGTAAAGTAGTACATTTACTTACAGTAAGCACTCTACTTTAGTACAATTTTGAGGTATTTGTACTTTACTTGAGTATTTACAATTTCAAATACTTTCACTTCTATTCCACTACATCTCAGGTTCAAATATTGTAATTTTAGATTATTATTACAAAACAGCTCCCTCTCTCTCTCCTCTCTCTCTCTCTCTCTCTCTCTCTCTCTCTCTCTCCCTCTCTGCTCCCACCACTCAATAAACCTTTAGTTGACTTCGTCTCTGTCGGGTGGAAACCTCTCGTATGTCCAAAACTCGTGCTTTTCAGGATAAGAAGTAAAGTAAAGTAGGAAAAAGTAGCAGATCGATACGGATCTGCTACTTGTGATGCTTCTGTGTGATGCTGTGGTATGATCCAGTGGGGGTGCTTCTGTGTGATGCTGTGGTATGATCCAGTGGGGGTGCTTCTGTGTGATGCTGTGGTATGATCCAGTGGGGGCCGTTAATTTACGGGGAAAAAAAGTTAGAATGCGGAGATAAGAGGATTCTACTCGACAGCCACGACTTCTTAAAGATACGGTCTCCCCTCCTCCTGAACCCCCCCCCCCCCCCTCTCTCTGGTTCTCTCCTCCATTGTATTGCTCTCATCCCCTCAACTCCTGTCCTCTTTTCAACAGCTGTTCCTCAGTTATTATCTTGCTCCCCTCTCTCTCTCCGTCTGGCCTTTCACTCTAATCCCCCGCCGGACGGACTGTAGTACACCAGTATATCCCTCTGAGCCTCCGCTTCCCACTGACAGGCTTTACAACTTATTACTTTAGGCTTTGCTTTGTTTATTATCAGACATGTTTTTTTTTAATTCATTTGTGGTTGTCGTCTGTGACACTTCTGCCAAGATAATGCAAATCGAAATGCTAAAAAAGAAGAAACAAGAAAGAAAGAAAACGAAAGCACCGTTACTTGTAATGTAGGCCTACAGCTACTCTCCTCTGTTAAACTGCTCACAGGTTCCAGGAGGTACAGCATCACATCAGTTTATTTATTAGTTCTTATTTGTCGCGTAACTAAACGTTCCTGTTCTCCCTTTGAGCTTCCTCGGTAGTGGGTACTGTATTTATGCGCATTGTATGTCTGTCCTGTTTTTTTGTTGTGTATTTTTTTTGTTACTGTCAGAGCTGACAGTAAAAAAGATTTTCATGTGGGGGGTCCGTGGCCAAAAACATGTGTTATGTTAATTTAGCTCTCGGTGCATTCCGGTGGATATGGGTCTTTGGTTGGCCAGGTGTTTGGCAGTGAGCGTATTAATAATAATAATCTTTATTGTCCCGAAGGATATTCGTCTTCACAGTCTGTTCAACACCCAAAATCAAAAACAACACAGAGCACATAACACCAAGACAATACAAAAACATGAGGTCCCCACTGTGTACAGAACCATCCTATCGGCAGTTTGTTTAATGCCGCGATGGCTGAGGGGACAAAACTCCTACTAAAACGGACCTTTTTTCATGGCAAGATTCTGTATCACCAGGTGTTTGGCAAGTTTCAGTATTAGCCAGGTGTTTGGCAGTGAGTGTTGAGTATTAGCCAGGTGTTTGGCAGTGAGTGTTGAGTATTAGCCAGGTGTTTGGCAGTGAGTGTTGAGTATTAGCCAGGTGTTTGGCAGTGAGTGTTGAGTATTAGCCAGGTGTTTGGCAGTGAGTGTTGAGTATTAGCCAGGTGTTTGGCAGTGAGTGTTGAGTATTAGCCAGGTGTTTGGCAGTGAGTGTTGAGTATTAGCCAGGTGTTTGGCAGTGAGTGTTGAGTATTAGCCAGGTGTTTGGCATTGAGTGTTGCAGTAGTATTAGCCAGGTGTTTGGCAGTGAGCGTTGCAGTATAGAGTATTAGCCAGGTGTTTGGCAGTGAGCGTTGCAGTATAGAGTATTAGCCAGGTGTTTGGCAGTGAGCGTTGCAGTATAGAGTATTAGCCAGGTGTTTGGCAGTGAGCGTTGCAGTATAGAGTATTAGCCAGGTGTTTGGCAGTGTGCGTTGCAGTATAGAGTATTAGCCAGGTGTTTGGCAGTGAGCGTTGCAGTATAGATTATTAGCCAGGTGTTTGGCAGTGAGCGTTCCAGTATAGAGTATTAGCCAGGTGTTTGGCAGTGAGCGTTGCAGTATAGAGTATTAGCCAGGTGTTTGGCAGTGTGCGTGGCGGTATATAGTATAGTGTAAGTGTTTCGGAGCAGCCTTCGCTAATGGACGCTCACAGGCAGTTTGTGGTTTTCAATCGTTCGGTGGTAAAATAAAAGAAACACAGGGGTAGCAAATGGGTTGAGCGGTCACCCCATTAAGCTAGCCACTGCTACGTTTGCCTAATTGCGGTAATGAAGTCCAGGGCTGACCCCCAATAACGCGAGAGGTCCACGCACGCCACCACCCCTGACGCTTTTATGAGCCCTGAACCTGAGTTATGAGCCACTCTCCGCTGGACCAGGAGACTGCTGGAGTGAAAGATGGAGAGAGAGACCCAGAGAGGGAGGGCGACGGGAGGCGGAGAACAAAAGACACTTCTAAAGAGTCAGACAATGAGTGTGTGTGTGTGTGTGTGTGTGTGTGTGTGTGTGTGTGTGTGTGTGTGTGTACCAGTAAATCATTATAATTAAATGAGTCATTTACCTAAAGGACAGCGTTGCTCCCAGGGGTCATCTATTCTAGTAGCCTATCCTGACCTAGCCATGCCCTGTAGCCTTGGACCTTTGAACCGTTTGCCCTGAGGCATCTCTCTCTCTCTCTCTCTCGCCCCCCGCACCCCCCCCCCTCTTCTGAGAAAAGCCCCAATCAAGAATCAATAGCCATGTCTCAGGGAAGACCATGCTGCTTTGACACCAGTGGATGCGACAGGAAGTCCATTACACCGCAGTTATCTCCATTACTCCTGAGGACAGGAAGAAAGCCTGCAGTCCCGGAGAGGAGGCACAGATTGGAGGAGGAGGAGGAGGAGGAGGAGGAGGAGGAGGAAGAGGAGGAAGAGGAGGAAGAGGAGGAAGAGGAGGAAGAGGAGGAAGAGGAGGAAGAGGAGGAGGAGGAGGAGGAGGAGGAGGAGGAAGAGGAGGAGGAGGAGGAGGCCACTCGTGATGGTGCTGGTGTTGACAGCTTGTGAGATACTTTCTAATACACAGTCTGATGAACCTGCACGCCTCCATATAGGGATCCACAGAGGCACGCACGCAACAGCACATGCAGTCTTCCTCTGTGGCTCTTCTTACTAATGCTTAGTTTGTCGCCATGTGAAATGTTGGTGATAGATCGGCCACATGACACCATGGCACGCAAAGTATAAATCAGTGCTTCTCAATGTGGGGTCCGTGGACATCGCAATCACTTGTACCGCTTTATGCTTTCTCCATTCGTACGTTGGCTATTCCAAAGTATAGCAAGCTATTTTTGAAATATCGTTAATTGTTCTTGGAATGTTTGGACAAATCCTCTCTTCTGGGGGGTCCCTAGCGTATAACATGTGGTCCGCAGTCAAATACATATCACTTTAAGGGGGGGAGGTTCCTTGACATGAAAAAGTTTTGGGTGCTCTGGTATAAATCAGGCCTAAGTGTAATGCACTGCTCACGCTGTAATGCAGGGTCATTGTAGAAGGAGAGCGATGGGACAGGACCCATAAAGCAACACGACACTGTTCATTGGCTCTCACCTTGGCCCAATAACCTTGATCAGCTGGGGCATCAGTCGTGTGTGTGTGTGTGTGTGTACCTGTTTATTACTATACTTGTGAGGACCAGATGTCCCCTCAATTCTAGTAGAATATTATGAGAAGTAGAGGTTGTGAGCACCATGCATGGCCCTCACGAGAAAAATGGTTCTTTAATGGTTGAAAATTTATTTTTAGAGATACTTTTCAATTAGAAAAAGATTCAGGTTGCGGTTATAGGACTAGGATTAGACCTTCAGGGCTTGGAGTTAGAGTAAAACATCATTTATACATAGTTGTTTGTCAATGTCGTGCACCGATCTACAAGCACGCGCCGCATTGTGAGCTTGTAGATCTGCAATTTCTCGGCTCCTAGACTCATGGTTAAAAAGGCAAAACAATTGGCAAGTATAATGTTAATGTCCTCACAAGTAGGCTACAGTGCTACAAACGTGTTTGCATGCGTGCGTGTGTACGTGCATGCGTGTGTGCATGCATGCATGTGTGTGAGTGGGGGGTGTGTGGGTCATATATCGCCACAGCACGAGGGGGACCATTCCCAGTGGGACCTCTCCCCTCCATCGCCACCAGTCATGGTTTGCTTTATGAGTCATTTGCCTGATTAGCTCAGCAAAACGTTAGCTCTCTCTCTCTCTCTGTCTCTCTGTCTCTCTCTCTCTCTCGCGCGCCACATCTTTGCAATTGCGCGTCGTATACGCACGCAGTCACGCTGCGCACACACACAATCCCACGCACATATACTGTACATGCACGTATACACTCACATATACAGTATGTGTACAGTATATTTCCAACGTGCGGACGGGAGGGCGGCGGCCTCAGAGTGAACGAACGAATGAACGGCGGCTCGCTGAAAATAATCAGCTGTAAAAGTGTTCATAAATCAACCAGCCAGCGTCTGAATCAGCAAACAGCGGCATTAATCAGAGGGCTTTAGCACAGATACTGTACAATTAATGCAAACTATTTATCTTCATTTAAATGCGTGCGTGCGTGTATGCGTGCAACGTGCGTGCGTGCAACGTGTGTGCGTGCAACGTGTGTGCATGCGTGCGTGCGTGAGGGTCGGGGGGGCGTGTCCTGCATAGGCACTTTATAACACAACAAGGTTTTCGAAACTAAATAAAGATTCCCATATTGCAGTGTGTGTATGCAGTGTACGTTCTCAGTGTGTGTATGCAGTGTGTGTATGCAGTGTGCGTTCTCAGTGTGTGTATGCAGTGTGCGTTCTCAGTGTGTGTATGCAGTGTACGTTCTCAGTGTGTGTATGCAGTGTGTGTTCTCAGTGTGTGTATGCAGTGAGTACGTTCTCAGTGTGTGTATGCAGTGTACGTTCTCAGTGTGTGTATGCAGTGTGCGTTCTCAGTGTGTGTATGCAGTGTACGTTCTCAGTGTGTGTATGCAGTGAGTACGTTCTCAGTGTGTGTATGCAGTGTGTATGTTCTCAGTGTGTGTATGCAGTGTGTATGTTCTCAGTGTGTGTATGCAGTGTGTGCTTTCTCGGTGTGTGTATGCAGTGTGTGCGTTCTCAGTGTGTGTATGCAGTGTGTGCGTTCTCAGTGTGTGTATGCAGTGTGTGCGTTCTCAGTGTGCGTTCTCAGTGTGTGTATGCAGTGTGTACGTTCTCAGTGTGCGTTCTCAGTGTGTGTATGCAGTGTGTGTATGCAGTGTGTATGTTCTCAGTGTATGTATGCAGTGTGTGTATGCAGTGTGTGTATGCAGTGTGTGCGTTCTCAAAGTGGGGGTCTTTGGTGGGGTCCCAGGGGGTCCCCATGCAGCTACATTTATAATTGCAGCATCACAATCATTTTAACCACTTTATACGTTGGCTATCTATCTATAAATGCACCAAGTCTCTGTACTGTACGTACGTGTGTATAGTACATCTGTAATCCACGTACCTCGAGAACCGCTCGCCCCACGGACTTCTAATTCCACACATGCACGCGTTCCACACCCCCACAGGGAGTGCACAAATCTCTTCTTCTAGGGCATCCCTGCCTCAAAACATTTTCACGTGAAGGTCAGTATAGCCAAATACATGCACACGTCATGTCAATTTTGGGGACGTCCTTGACACAAAAAAGTTTGAGAACCACTTGCGTTATAAAAGTATGCAAATGCACATTTGGGGGCGCTCCCCCGACATCAAAGCCGGGTCGACACAACGTATAACGTTTATCTTAGTAAAACACAGCCTTTGATGCACAGAGCTCGGGTCGGTAATGAAAGCAATAGTTCTCCGCTGAGTGGAAATTGCTTTTCTAGAGCTTCATTTTATAAAGCCTCGGCATCAGATGCTCTCCTCTGGCAACTGCTCTTGAATGTTTCATCACAGACCAGATCCCAGGGGTTGGTACACCCCCCTCGCCACACACACACACACACACACACACACACACACACACACACACACTACTATACTTTTGAGGACATTTTATAAATGCCATTTTAACTAGAGACGAAAACATTGCAAATCTACAAGCTCTCAACGTGTTGCGCTGGAACTCATTGTGACCCTGTAGATCTGATGTGTTTTGCCGCATGACACACAGCAATGCATCACATGTTTTACACTAATTCCAACCCCTAAACCTGACTTTTTTATATACAGTAATTGTAAACGTATCACTAAAAATATTTTTTTTCTTTTTCAACCATAAAAGAACCACTTTCGAGGACCAGGAAAATAAATGGTCCTAACAAGATTTATAATACAGTAGTCATATTCTACTATGCTTGTGGGGACATTTGCTGCTCACAAGCATAGTAATACACACACACACAGCTTTCACATCAGACGTGTAGGGGATATGAGAGCCAACTGGATGCCATTTCATCTGCTGCACGGGGGAGAGGGCTTTTGATTGCATTATTCGATGTGGGAGGATACAAACGTCATCGAATGTCAAGCCAAACAGCTATGGTTTATCTAGCCTGATGTGTCAGAATAGCTTTTGGAAATGTCAACATATGCCTTCTTATCTGTGGTACGCGTGCAGGGCTCCCGGTATAGACTTCCCCCAATGTGGCCAGACTTGCAATAAAGGCAGCCGGCGTTATGACATTAGTTATTGCGATTCGCAATGGACGTCGCTATTGAGTACTGAGATACTTTCTATTGCAAGGAAGAGAATAGCTTTGTTGCTGCAGGACTGGCGAAAAAAGGGTGCCGTTTTTATGTGATCTCATACAGCATGTTCAAAACTGTTAGTACTATTAATACTTTTAGTATTCAGATTCAGAAGTATATCTACAAAACCTTTTGAGCTTGTAGATCTGCTACTTTTTATGCTTTTGTGTGACGCTGTAATATGACAGCGACAATATATATATTCTTTCTTTGATTCATATTATTTTCTGGGCCAGCATGAATCCCAGGAAGTTGCCAGATGGCTTCTGATTGACGTCCATCAGTATAGTGCGCAGAGTGGCTTTCTACAGCTCAGTATTTGAAATGTAACAGCACATGTGTCTGATAGGACACGCACGCACGTGCACACACACATGTATGCATGCAGCATGACAAGACAGACACAGCATCGCTTCATGGAGCCTGGGCTTTGAAGAGCGTCACAGTAGTGTCTACACTCTACAGTAGGCCTACTGTACCTCCAAACCACCTTTCTGGAATAGAGTGCATGTGTGTGCGTGAATGTGAATGTGCGCGCGAACATGTGCACGTGCGGACATGTGCTTGCGTGTGGGCACGTGAGGTGGTGTATGAATCTACACAGTACATTGGGCATGCGTACAGTGCGTATACAGTGCGTACAGTATGGGCATGCGTATACAGTAGAATGAGGTGGAGGATTTATGTCAGTGGGCTGCAGGCACGTGCACACTGCTGCCTCTGAACTAGTCTTCAAAGGTACGCTTGGCAGCTGCTTTCATTGCACTGCACACTGGGCCATGACTGACTCTAGAGGGAGAGGCCATACCCGCACGCACTGTACACGCACACACACACACACACACTGTACACACACTGTACACGCACACACACATGGCTCAACGTGTGCAATGGAAAGGAATTCCGGTTACGATATGTACTGTCGATGTATGCAAATTATGAATGTTGTTTTGTGCGTGAAGTTCCATTGACCTTAGAACAGTAGAATAGGAAAGTCCCCACTCCTTGCAGTGTTTTTGTCACTTATATGTATGTATATATGTATATGTATGTATATGTATGCACATAGGTGAAATTCATCCTCTGCATTTATTTACCCATCCGGTAGCAACTAGGCGCTGACCTTGTAGAATGTATAGTTAATTAGCTTTGAGCATGACAATAAGTCTCCAAATAAAACAAAGTGGATTTCCACATGCTGAACGTACAGTACACTCACTGACTCAGTAACGGGTATATACAGTATATATATATAGTATATACAGTATACAGTATATAAGAGAAGCACAAGTACGACACAGAAACGGTCAGGCGAGAAATGGAAGATGGACGAGGTTTATAATTCACAAAACAGGGACGGGTCAGGAGAGGCAGCGGATGGATGGGTGAAGGCAGATATAATGGAATAATACTGCAACAGAAATACTCTGTTACGAATAAAAGTCCGGAATTCAAAATGTACTTGGTATTGACATAAAAATGTACTTAAAGTACCAAAAGTAAATGTCTAATTTCAAGTTTAAAAAAAAAAACTAATTTGAAAATGGCCGAAATGTATGAGCTGAAGTGGTTATTGTATGTTTTGTTATAATAATCAAAATCTACAAATTTAATTAAAGATTTAAATAAATGTAGTAAGTACAATATTTGCCGCTGAGATGTAGGAGTAGAAGTAAAGGTACTGGACATTGGATATAGTCACATAAAATATATATACCTGAGATGTAGGAGTAGAAGTAAAGGTACTGGACATTGGATATAGTCACATAAAATATAAATACCTGAGATGTAGGAGTAGAAGTAAAGGTACTGGACATTGGATATAGTCACATAAAATATAAATACCTGAGATGTAGGAGTAGAAGTAAAGGTACTGGACATTGGATATAGATGTAGGAGTAGAAGTAAAGGTACTGGACATTGGATATAGATGTAGGAGTAGAAGTAAAGGTACTGGACATTGGATATAGATGTAGGAGTAGAAGTAAAGGTACTGGACATTGGATATAGATGTAGGAGTAGAAGTAAAGGTACTGGACATTGGATATAGTCACATAAAATATAAATACCTCAAAACTGTACTTTCCACCACTGGTCAGGGAGGATATACAGACACAAGGGAAGTGCTGCAAGACTGCTGTAGTCTATAGAGACTCTAGTTAGTCTAGTCTAGCTAGGCTGCTGTAGTCTATAGAGACTAGTTAGTCTAGACTGCTGTAGTGCTATAGAGACTCTAGTTAGTCTAGTCTAGACTGCTGTAGTCTATAGAGACTCTAGTTAGTCTAGTCTAGACTGCTGTAGTGCTATAGAGACTCTAGTTAGTCTAGTCTAGACTGCTGTAGTGCTATAGAGACTCTAGTTAGTCTAGTCTAGACTGCTGTAGTCTATAGAGACTCTAGTTAGTCTAGTCTAGACTGCTGTAGTCTATAGAGACTCTAGTTAGTCTAGACTGCTGTAGTGCTATAGAGACTCTAGTTAGTCTAGTCTAGACTGCTGTAGTGCTATAGAGACTCCAGTTAGTCTAGTCTAGACTGCTGTAGTCTATAGAGACTCTAGTTAGTCTAGTCTAGACTGCTGTAGTGCTATAGAGACTCTAGTTAGTCTAGTCTAGACTGCTGTAGTCTATAGAGACTCTAGTTAGTCTAGTCTAGACTGCTGTAGTCTATAGAGACTCTAGTTAGTCTAGTCTAGACTGCTGTAGTGCTATAGAGACTCTAGTTATAGTCTAGTCTAGAGTCAAGACTGCTGTAGTGCTATAGAGACTCTAGTTAGTCTAGTCTAGACTGCTGTAGTGCTATAGAGACTCTAGTTAGTCTAGTCTAGAGTCAAGACTGCTGTAGTCTATAGAGACTCTAGTTAGTCTAGTCTAGACTGCTGTAGTGCTATAGAGACTCTATAGTTAGTCTAGTCTAGAGTCAAGACTGCTGTAGTGCTATAGAGACTCTAGTTAGTCTAGTCTAGACTGCTGTAGTGCTATAGAGACTCTATAGTTAGTCTAGTCTAGAGTCAAGACTGCTGTAGTGCTATAGAGACTCTAGTTAGTCTAGTCTAGCTAGACTGCTGTAGTGCTATAGAGACTCTAGTAAAGTTAGTCTAGTCTAGCTAGGCAATAGAGTCTCTTGTGAGGAGCATAGCAAATGCTGCTATAGCTCCCTAAACCTCTTCGGATTATTATGGTTCACTAGATGCGTGTCATGATGACGATGCCAACCAACGTACGTATCACCATGACGATGCCAGGCGTGTATATCCATATATGGGGTTTCTACACTATAGTCTGATGTCAGCGCTGGATATCGCTGTTGTCTCCATACATGGAGCTATACTGTAGGTTGTCTCCATATGGAGCTCTAGGTGAAATAACGAAGGCTTTCAAAAAGTAATCTCTACCAGGCATGTCTTCATAAACAAAGTCAAGCTGGAGACATACAAGTTAACAATAACAATCAACTGCAGACCATAGTTATAGAAATCCAACCATGAGGATAGAGAAATTAAGGTCTGGCTCTACCTGGACCCCATGTTTGTGGTACGAAGCCCCGCTTGGCACACATTTTACGCACTAAAACTTGCCCAAAAACTTGAAAAAACATGTGAAAATGAAGAAAAGAAAGAAAAAAGGTCCATACATGGGCATTCCCAGGCATAACAATCCCTGTTATGCCTTCTTTGCCTGAGGAAAAAAAATAAAAAATAAAATAGAAGTCGGATGTTAAGAGGAGCACGTACACATGATGGATTAAAATATCTGCCCCGCAAAAAAAACATGGTCTGGACACTGCTGTCGCCACCAGAATTACACCCATTGCTCACACAGGCCAAAGGCTGTGATTCACAGCCCAGAGTCTGTCCAAATGAAACCAGCTCCTCATACGCGACACACCACCAGCAAACACGCACACACCGTGTGTGAGCACGACACGGACATACGGACACACACACACACACACACACACACACACACACACACACACACACACACACATAACAATACTTGAGAGGGCATTCATATTTTACAACGCCGATTTTATGAATGCCATTCTTATGATTTTTTTGCCATTTTTTTAACTGTAAATAGACAATCTACAAGCTGACAACGCATTGAAGCACTATAATGAATACTGTCTTATCTTGTTCCTAACCCCAAACTGAATATGTTTCTAATTGTAAACGTGTCTCTAAAAAACACACAAAAAAAAATTGTGACGACCAGGAAACATCTACTTCACACAGGCCACATCTACTTTTTTGTGACGACCAGGCAACATCTACTTCTCCTATTCGACTTGTGTTGAAATGCTAATGAATGCACACATTGAAAACCATACACACCCCTTTGCTTCTTCCTTTGTTATTAGACTACTACAAGTTTGGCCATGGCCAACCGAATGAGAATGAATAGGAAGAAAGGACAAGAATTAAATGAGAGGAAAAGAAAAGGGGAGATCTGAGGCTTCAAACATAAGCACATAATAAAGGCTAAAACATTCAGCTTTTAATTAAAATTAGCCGTATCAGCGTGCAGTCATTTGAAATTGTCTTGAGGACTTCACAGAGACAGAAGCAAGAGCCAGGGACTTTAAACCATTATGCTGTGCTGATAAAAACACAGTCATACCGGTGGTGAAGTCGCTACATCTGCCCCCATAATTTGATCTCTTTCGCTTTATTTTCTTTTTACCTTCTTTTTCTTTCTTTTTTTTATTAGAAACACATGGCGCTTCCCTTTCCCTCCCCCTCCTAACCCCCTCCCCTTTGATCCAACTCCTTTTCTTTTTCACATATATTTTTTCTTTCAAGCTTCAACTTTTTTCCTCTCTCTCTCTCTCTCTCTTCTCTCTCTCTCTCTCTCTTCCCCACCCCACCCTCCCCATCATCACCCCTCCCCTCCGTCTTTTTTTATTTCGCCTCGCTCTCAGCTTTTCCTCGCTCTTTTATCTGAACTTCATACGGAATAACTGTGCGCCTGGCTGAGTATAATGAGGCTGTTCCTTCTACAACTTCAAACCTTCCCTTCGCCCTGTTTTGCCGGGGTTCTGAAACAAGCCCGGAAACAAAATATTTTGACATTTCAGACGCTGGGGGAAGACAGACCGCGGCGCGCAACGGATTCCACGATGCATTCTGATTCATCTCGTGCAAAAAGCACCAAAATATAATAAGAGGAAATATCTCCAAAAAATAATGTATAGCTGAGAGAGAGAGAGAGAGAGAGAGAGAGAGAGAGAGAGAGAGAAGAGAGAGAGAGAGAGAGAGAAGAGAAGAGAGAGAGAGAGGGAGAGAGAGAGAAAGAGACAGAGACGGAGAGAGAGAGAGAGGAGCCAATCAAATGTTGAAAATGCCAGTTTCTCTTTTTCTTATTTTCCTGTTTTATCTACTGTGATTTCTTTGATCCTGATATTAGCTGTTCTCTGTGGGATTAGCAGGCTGCTGATACCGGGCCCTTTTTAGAATACGAATAATTAAAGCAGAGAGAACAGGCTCTGTACGATCGTCTGTAAACGATTTAGCCGACCAGAGTCTCTGTGTGTGTGTGTGTGTGTGTGTGTGTGTGTGTGTGTGTGTGTGTGTGTGTGTGTGTGTGTGTGTGTGTGTGTGTGTGTGTGTGTGTGTGTGTGTGTGTGTGTGTGCGCGCGCGCGTGTGCGTGTGTGCGTGCCCTGCATGGTCATGGATCACAGTAAATTGGCCCTGGCCAGCTTATTGTGCAGATACACAGTACTAGCAGCATGTTTTACAATGGTAATTGCTACGTGTAGAAAAAAGCCATGGTACTGCATGGCACGCAACTCCACAATAAACTTGATTATTAAGGTAATTATACAAGTATAAAACACTCTAACGCGAGGTCTTGAGATTTATCATCACGATTGCTGTATATTCAAAGAGCTTGGGAACTGGGACTCTGGCCCATTCAAAAAGGGCCAGACTATTGAGTCGATGGTAGTTTAAGAAATGTTTAAATCTATCCAGAGGAGAAAAAAAAGGCGACTTTTCTGCCATTGTGATCATAATCATTTTTCTTGTTTGGCTATTGATTTTTCCCTCCTCCTCCATGGATGATGCCCTGCCTGGCCTCTCGCTCATAAGGACAGCGAGGAGAGAGGGGAGGAGTGGCAGAGAGAGAGAGAGAGAGAGAGAGAGAGAGAGGCAGGATGTGGAAGATAGAGGGATGGAGGAGGAGGAGGAGATGAGTCTGGAGCCGCCCTGAGCGGTAATGAGGAAGCAGTAAAGATGAGAAGGCATTGTGTTGTAGTTTAAGGTAGTTCATCTTTAAAATGAATCGTCCCTGAAGGGCCAGGTGGTTAATGCCATTTATTAATAGACAGACAGGGCCAGCAGAGTGTGGACCGGGCCCCTCCGAGAGCCCTTAGTTAAGTCTGGATGGAGGGAGGGGGAGAGGGAGGGAGGGAGGGAGGGGGGGGGGGGGGGGGGGGGGGAGCGATGGAATGAGAGCAACAGAGAGATAGAGAGATGGAGAAGATGAGTAAATGAGAGAGAGAGAGAGATTCAGAGCAAACAAGTATGAGAAAGAGTGAGAGCAAACATGTACTGTGAGAGAGAGGAAGAGAGAACAAGGGATAGGACAGAGATAGTGCTGAGCTGGTCTATTGATTGTGTGGAAGAGGTACGAGGGGCGTTAGAACGTCCCTCAGCATCAATAAAGAATATTTTGATTAGCCAGTGATAGCAATTAGCGTGGGATTACCACCATCAGTGGCCTCTGTCCAGTGTCGAGTGGAAACCTCACGTGTACAAAAAGAAGAACAAAAAAGTTCCTTTTCAGGATTCAAAATCAGCAAAAGTAGCAGATCTACAAACTCCAAATGCGTTGCTTGCAGATCTGCTATACTCTCGATGCTTTTGTGTGACGCTGTAGTGTGATCAAGTAAAAAACACACACACACAAAAAGTTAAAATATGGAGATGAGAGGTTTTTGCCCGACAGCGACGATGTCATCAGAGACACAACGAGTCATCGCTACCTGCCAAGGTCAAAGGTCACGGCCATTAGGACGATCAAACATCAGTTGATGAACACAACAACACATAGGAGGACGTATACAGGGAAACCAACAGGGACACATCAGGTCTCATTAAGAGCTTCTGTACCTATAGCTATGTTTAGAGCTATACGTACAGAGCTATGTCCAAGTGCTTATGTGCGTGCACACGTGCATGGCACATTGTGCACATAAACATACACATTGTGTGAGTAACGGATCCCTGTTTGTCTGTCTGTGTCTGTGAGTCCCAGAGCATACAGAGCTGTGTGTGTGTGTGTGTGTGTGTGTGTGTGTGCGGTCCTGGGGCCCACGGTGACCTGGCCTGCTAATGAACCAACAGCCATTACCTCCCTTTTAGCCCGCTCAGCGCTCCGCCATTTGTCATAAACTGGAAGGGGGAGGGGGGGAGCTGTCACAGGAGAACTGAGCGCTGAGCAGACACACACACACACACACACACACACACACACACACACACACACACACACACACACACACACACACACACACACACACACTAAATGGTGGAGGCGGTAGGTACGCTACAGTACAGCTGCCCAGGCGCTCTACAGCAGTTTCCACACTGTGAGCCTGCTCGCGCATCTTTAGCTCCCTCCCAGGGCGCGACTGCAGCGACAGCTCTTGCCAAATAGCTTTCATTACGTGCGGAATATCAGTCTTGATAAAAGATCCAAACAAAAGGGGTGCAAGGGAGGGGGGGGGGGGGATTTATAATGTTGTTGGGGTTGTCGGAGAGTAAAAAATATCACCGCCAACCATTTGCACACATCTAAATCTCGCGCCGCCGTGTAGAGTGTGTAGACGGCTGTGTCTGTGTGTGTGTGTGTGTGTGTGTGTGTGTTTGCTAGCTACGGGCCATATTGCTATTGATTGGTTGAATGATAGAACAATTTCTTACCTGATGTTGCAGATGCACCAGAGGCGATGGCATGAGGGAGAGAGAGAAGAGAGGATTTGATTAGTGGTGGCCTTGTACTGTATACTGTAAAATGTTCAGAGAGGAACAACTGGAAGGGGGGTTTGGGCTTGAGTATACAACACTACATTATTGCACCAGTGCAATCAGCCTGCAAACTCCACCTTGGAAATCAATTCAACTTTGATTTCCTCTGTGGGTTTTACCACATTAAGTCACAACCATTTATAAGGAATTAGCCATAAATGCAACCTGACACTCTGATTTAAAAGATCCTAAAGAGCCATTTATTTGTGTGTAGCGAGCGGCTCTCTCTCTTTTAGGCGAAGTTCAGCAGCACTACTTTATATGCACGCATCCAATCACATTATGCATGAAGAACAGCTTGGGTATCGGGACATTTCCGCTGTGTAACACCAACTGTACGACAAGTACAGAGACAGGGAAAAACATTTTGCGATGTACGCGATATAACGCTGCTATTTTCAGCAAAGATATTTCATGTACGCGAAAACATAAAAGGTCCTAGTATAGAGCCCTGAGGGACTCAACAACGTACTGTATGTACTGTATGGGTAATGCTTGTGTTGTTCAGTGGTCTAAGTGAGGCACCGGGTTCGAGTGTAGAAAGAAATCACTGCCAAAGCCAGAGGACAAGAACAACAACATGAACTTTATACAAAAACATATCAACATCTTATACTGTGTTCTAGACTGTCAAATACGTTGTAAAGGGGGGTTCCTATGTCTCCTTCTAATACCAGAACAATACATTTGTTCTATTGATAACACATGCAGCCACTGCAAAACACACTACAAAAGGTGACCTGTAGGCACACAGTGCTCCGCATGTCTAGTATATATGGTTGCTGTCGGGGCAGATAGTGAATGAATGCCCTATCATTGATCACACTAACTACAGCATCAAGAGAGCAGCAGATCCACCATGCGCCGCGTCTCAAGCTTCTATAGATCTGCTACTTTTTGACGCTTTTGAATTTGAATCCTGAAGTGAAAAGTAACCGTTTTGGACAAATGAGGTTTCCATCCGACGGCGTAGGTATTGTACATTATATTCCTCGTCCTGGTCTCTGTGTTTAACACAAAGACATGTTTAAGCCATAAAGCCAGTGCAAACAGTGATCCTATATGAGCCACACTCCACTGTCCACACCCATACTGACGCCCACTAACACTCTGATTCCAAATCCAACGTTTCTGGAACAAATGGACACAAGCCTCCCACCACAAATGTGCTTTAAACACATAAATATTCATTGGCATTGCACACAACCCGCGTCTATATGCAGCCCAGAACACAGCCCATCCCATCCAGCCATCTGCATTAACAGGACTCAAGCTGTGCGCACCATTCTCCATCCATCCATTCCACACCAACCTTCCTTCCATTTATACATCAGTGGGTCCCAATGCCCAAGTCCAAGGCAACCTACACTTGGCAAGGGAGAAAACAGTATAGCTTGGTCTATTGATGGTATACTGCCAAGCAGTATACGTATACCTCTCAGTTTAGATGTGTATGATGGGCCAATGCTATAGGCTACCTTTTTGCAATTTCTTTTTTTAAATTGCCTCCAAACCTTGCTGAAGTTTGGGATGTACTATACAGTAGAGCTTGTGGATTTATTTTCCATTTTTCATATAGCGTCAATAGTTTTCCTGTGGAATATTCTGAGCCCACACAGTGAGAAACGGTGTTCCAGCACCACGGACAGCTCCACAGCTACAGCGTGCAGCGAGCGCTGTTGAGCTGTGTGTCGTCTCTGTCGGGTGGAAACCTAATGTCCAGGATTCACCTTAAAAATAGCAATAGCTTTTGTGTGACGCTGTGTGATCAAGTAGGGTGATAGAGAGAGTGTGTGTGTGTGTGTGTGAGAGAGAGAGAGAGAGAGATGAGTAAAAAGAATAGCTTCTGGTGTACACAATTACATAAATCAGTGATTGAAAGGTGCTCTTTGTCATCTCTGTCTAAAATGTTCAAACGCTGAGAGTTACTATCTTGTAGTCAGGAGTTTACTCTATGTTATCCCAAAAAAAAGCTAGATTACCATGGCACTCTTTGGCCACTCTTTGACACTGTTTTTCTTTTTGTATGTTCTTTAGAACCATTTATAAAGGCCTTTTTAATCTAAGTGAAAGAGTGCCTTGGTCCTCTTGCTTTTCTGTGGGTTTTACAAGTCCTTTGTAGTAAATTAGAAAAGTTCAAAGCAGGTGTGCTGGGGAGAAGGCGAGCAGGCACATCACATAATGGGCTATGGGAAAACTGAATTTCTTAGCTTTTCTTTTTCTTTTTTTCTTTTTTTCAATCATATATATATATATATATATATATATATATTTCTCTCTTATTATCTGACAGATTTCTTTAGAGATACAGCATGGTGATCTGTTTCCCCCACCTTACAGATGACAGAGGCTGGGCCTGTAGAACATTGGTTCTTTCATTAGCCACTGATAGCAATTAAGGTGGGATTACCACCACCTCATATATCAAAAAAATACGTTACCTTTCAGGATTCAATTTAAAACAAAAAAACCCAGCAAAACTAGTATCTACAAGCTCGAAATATGTCACTTGCAGATCTTTGGATACTTTAGTGTGACGCTGTAGTGTGATCAAGTATAGGTGTTTGATCAAACCCGGTATGTTAGCGGCTCATTACTAAATCGCAGCTACCTCGTGATTAAAATATTAACACTGAATCAAATGAGTTAATAATATAGCATGACAATCATTTTAACCACTTTATCCATTTATATGTTGTTGGCTATACAAAAAGAGCACAGCTTCGTGCACAGCTTGTAGATCTGCTATTTTTGAATAGGTTAAAATGATTGACTGGATGTACAAAGCTTAATTGTATATATGTGCTATTTTTTTACATTTTCTATTTTTAAGTGGTTATAAACGAGTGTGATGCTGTATTAACACATTTAGCTGGGGGCCCCCCCAGGGGCCACTGCTATAGTGAAGACTACTATATGACTCGTGGGAGCAGCCACGGGGATGAGCTAACTGAAGGAGCCAGAGCCGAGCTAACTAACGCACGCACGCACGCACACACACACACCGCCACTAGTCGTGTTGCTAACTCTCTCTGACGCAACAACCCCAAGCGAGAGTGCGCCAATGAATGATGATAAACAAACAACATTTTGAAGGAGGGAGGGATGGACGGAGGGGAAGAGTACATGGCAGCCGTGCCGGGCAAATAAGACTCAGGGGCACTTTTTTATTTTATTTTTCTCCCCCCGTACATGAGATGGTTTGAGTTCCTTTAAAATGCATGTTTGAAGCTGTGGCTTTGACGGAGGGAGCGCGAGCTCTTTGAAGGAGGACTGACGCAACAGTGGGACAGGAGGAGAGAGAGAGATAACCAAAGCAAAAGAGGTTGCGTTAGTACAGTAGTATAGAATGATAGAAACACAAAGAGAGAGAGAGAGAGAGAGAAGAACAAGAATACTGTACGTAGAAATAATGGGAGAAGGAAGAAGAGGAGGAGGAGGGAGAGATAACCAAAGCAAAGGAGGTTGCGTAGTGTGGTGGTGGAAAGAAGTTACTCACATTTTCTACTTAAGTATAGAAATACAGACATTTTGAAATACTCTGTTACAAGTAAAAGTCCGGAATTCAAAATGTACGAAGGTGTTGGCATCAAAATGTATTAAAGTACCAAAAGGAAAAGTACTCATTATGCAGAATGTCCCATTTCAAGTTATCGGATGTTTAAACATCTTTTGAAAATAGCAGATTGCGTCACATCGCTTAAGTAAATGTACTTAGTTACTTCACACCCCTGCTCATGTCCAAAACTGTTACCTTTCAGGATTCAAACTGTTACCTTTCAGGATTCAAACTGTTACCTTTCAGGATTCAAATTCTAAACTGTTACCTTTCAGGATTCAAATTCTAAACTGTTACCTTTCAGGATTCAAATTCAAACTGTTACCTTTCAGGATTCAAATTCTAAATTCTAAAATAGCAAAAGTAGCGGATCGACCAGCTCGACACGCGTCGCTACACGCAGCGTTTTGTCACTTGGGTGTACTGTAGGTCAAAGAAGGCAGACCTGTGTTTTCTTTTTTCTTTTGTCCTTGCGCCATCCAACCTCTTCAACTCACGCATGGACAATCACGCCCACACACACGCACGCACGCACCCACACGCGCGCACACACACACACACACACACACACACACACACACACACACACACACACACACACACACACACACACACACACACTGTTGTGTGACACTTTAATCAGAGCGTAGCATGGTCTCCGTCCAGACAAAGCCCAATCATGGCGGTGATAATTTGGCCTCTCCTTCAATCAGCAGCACCTTAATTGCATCAGTCACAATCTCCATTTCATCTTTCATGTCTGTGTCAGGACGTTGGACAGGAGACAGAGGACACACACACACACACACACACACACACACACACACACACACACACACACACACACGCACATGCATGCATGCATGCACAAAACAAACAAAAGTACAACCAAAGGACAAAAAGCTCACACGCCCAGGCCTATCATTAAAACAGACAACCAGCTCCAAGGAGAGAGAGAGAGAGAGAGAGAGAATACAACAAATTGTTGGCATTTTAATCAGGCCCACTCAAGCCTTCACTAGCATAAACTTTAATGACCACAATGTTCTTTCTAGTCTCTTGCGCATGTCAGCATAATGGCATCACATGGAAAATTGCGTTCGATAAAACGGGGCCGTATAACTCCTCAACTATGATATGGGTACAGAGACAGAGAGATCGATGCAGCGGCATGATCTGTCAAAATAGTCTCCCGTAAGAAAAGAAGAAAGAAAGAAAAGAAAAAGAGATGCAATTTAAAACTGTTAATTTACCACTGTACAATAAGGGGGGGAGAGAGACAGACAATGAGAGGAGTTTTTATTTATAACTCGCTCACCCTTTTCTCTTTTGGTTGAAATTATCCCGTTTTGCATGCAAGCGAGTCATGTAAGTGAAATTAGCCTGTGAATGATTCATGGGGGCATTCATAAAAATTGCATGGGGAACACAGGTAGCACGTGAGGCGCATTTAGAGTGTACTTATTATTAACCACATGAACCCCAGCATCCCTTCTCTGTGGGCATGGCATAATAACACGCATTTGGTGAAAATGGCAGATCTTCTTTTTTCGGCAAAAGGATTTGATGTAGTAGTATAGCACACTCAGGGTGTGCTGTTTACTTTTCTAGGTAGTTCACCTTTCACCTAGTAGGCCCTATGTGTAATGGAGACCAATGTTCTTTTGCTTAATTAGTAATTCTCCTCACCTGGTAGCTTCACAAGGGTAGTCATGAGGTGATTAGTTTGGTCAGAGTCAGTTCAGTTCAAGCCAGCACACTGTCAAGAGCTCACTCACTACATGTTGAGTTAACCCTTTCTATCAGGCCTTGGACAGGATAAGTCTGTAAATTTGTGTGTTTTTTGTTAAACTTCTTGGCTCTTAAAGCAATTTACATGTTCTTTTTGTAATCTTGTATGATGCATAGTGCATACAATAACTATGTTTGGTTTATTATTTTACAGTATATGACACCAATGTTGTGTTTCTATTTTTTCTGTATTGCAGTTTTACAATGTATTCTTCACTAAAGAACCCAAACCAAGTCACTGCCTTTGGAGCTTTATTGGGAACCTTGTTAGCTGTCTGCCAAGCCATACACAATGTACACCAACGTATAGTAAGGGCAGAACACAGGGACACTCTAGTCAAAGGAGTGCAGTATAATAGGGTTTAATCACAACTTTATTTATGAATGAACCCAGCATGAGATTTGGTGTAGTAGACCATGGCCCCTGATGGCGCCTGGTCAGCTCACTTTCTTTCTTTCTACCATACTTACTGGATTCTATACTCAAAGCTTACGGTGTCTCTCTCAACCTGCTCCACAGGTACACAAGCCATGGTGACGACCCCAGACCCCCAAGATCAGCTTCTTCTCAGCCCCAAGTCCATTCTCCTGTGACATGCTGTGAATGCTGCACCCCAGAGCCTGCCCTAAATACCTGACCACTGCACTACACCAGAATGCTATGTGCAGTACTAAACATCCAAGGCTGAGTGAGAAGATGGCAGCCAGGAGAATGAGGCTGCGGTTGGTGCCATTGATACTGGGAGGAAAGGACTAGCCAGCTATAGCCAGCTGTGGAGGATGGAGATGACTGGAGACGCGGCTGGAGGGCTCATCATGAACTAGAGAGGGAGCCGGAGGCTCTAACTCTATCCATGGGTTCCAAAGTTTGACCCTTTGACATCACTACACAACCAATGAAGTCAAGTACAAGACGGCTCAAGGTAGGAACTTTGTTTTTGCTTCTTTGCGGCTGCTGCTTGTTTTTGCTTCTTTGCGGCTGCTGCTGCTTGTTTTTGCATCTTTGCTGCTGCTGCTGCTGCTTGTTTTTGCTTCTTTGCTGCTGCTGCTGCTGCGTTGTGTGTGTCATTGTAGGATCCAATGACTTGATGTCAATGAAACATGTTCAGTAACTGTTTGTTGCTCTGGAATTGAGGATGTGGATCTACAGTTTGTATGTTGTGTTGTATCTGCCGTTGAAGGTGTGAGTTGTAATAGGGAACAGTTCATGTCCAAATCAGGTTCTCCAATCTCCAGTAGCCTCTTCAGTTTTTTAAAGATTTTTTGAGTGGTGCTCCTTACGGAGCTATGTGTGTGGCTGGCTGGGTCTGAGCACTATGTGTGTGGCTTGCTGGCTGGCTGGGTCTGAGCACTATGTGTGTGGCTGGCTGGCTGGCTGGGTCTGAGCATTATGTGTGTGGCTTGCTGGCTGACTGGCTCGGTCTGAGCATAGATAGTTAGATAGATAGACAGATAGATAGATACCGTATTATAGCAGTGACCGACTGAGACATCGAGCGTGCATCAGCAACTGGTTGTGGCCCCCATCAAGTGACCTTTTGACCAATGCAGCCCTCGCCCCAAGTTGAGTTCGACACCCCTGAGCTAGAGGTTGATGGCTTTATACACACACACACACACACACACACACACACACACACACGTTGATGGCTTTGCACACACACACACACACACACACACTTATTCCATTACTGGAGTAAGACAATGTTTGGCGCACTACAACTCCCACAGTTTTCACTGTACGCACTTCAGCCATATGTCAAATTGACCGTAAAAATCGGGAATCGTGTGCTTGTACTGTGCGAAGAGAATTTTTTTATAGTTTAATTGATATGAATTTATTAGTGAATTAAATTTCCCCATTGACATGAATGGGGAAATGGAAAAAAACACATTCAAGTATTTTTTCCTCGGAGACTGTAAGCACTATTGTTACAAAACTTGGAGGATAAATTCATAATTATCACTAAAATTAATTAAAATTATAATTGTATCGGTCGGCCTCATGGTGGCGCTATAACAGCCCACTTTACCTTTTGGCTTATAACTCTTGAACCGTACGTCGTAAAATCAAAATATTTTTTCCCTGGATTCCTTGGGTCATGACGCATCTCCCCATAGGCCACGGCCACGTCCATTTGCGTCATGATAGATTTTCCGCCATTTTGAATTTTATCCAAAACACACTTTTTGCTTTTCCTCCAACAGATTTTGTCCAAATCTCACAGAAATCGCCACACATGATCACTGGACCCATCCGATTAAAACACGAACTGCAGAATTTTGGTAGTGCTTATCGTTCGGCCGTAATCGTCTTCCGAAGTTAGTAGAAGGGGCCTATATCACAAAAAAATTCATAAATCACGAATGGAATGTCCAATCCATCCAAAGTTTTAATCACATGTCCGGGGTGGTTCAATCAACCAAGTTCTAAAAGCAATTCCATTTTCATCCATAGGGGGCGCCGCAAATGCGATAAATGTAACCGTTTGTCGGAAAAACATGAATTTTGGGGGTTAAATCCCCTCCGAATTACTTACACATGATCTAAGGTGTGACTTGAAATTGTAATAGGCTGGCAATATTAGTGGGAGGGGTATATGTAAGCCACTGCGGCAACCACACTCTTTTTTTAAATTGCAACTTTTCTATCAATTCCAAATGTTAATTTTCAATTGAAGACAATAGTAGGTTACAGTATGTGTGTGTTCTGTTGTGTTTGCTGAGGTTGTTGTGACTATGTAGGCTCTTCTTTCTTTCCTTCTTTCCATCTTTCCTTCTTTCTTTCTTTCTTTCTTTCTTTCTTTCTTTCTTTCCGTTTGGTCCCTCTATTCTTAAATAGTTGATGGATTAGAATGTGGCTGTATCCAACAGAAATGTTGTGTACTATACAATACACTATAACAAGGAATTTAACAGATCAATAAAGTGTATAAGTGATGTAAAACAAGTCTATCGGTCTAAATGGGTAAAGTTCAGGATGTACAGCATCTGTTCTGAATGCCATCCATACTTCTATAGGAGATGAAAAACAATACAGAGGAACAGAAACAAAGTGGATGAGCATCAGATGCAGCCAGGAGGAGGTGTACAGTAAGAGATGTGCAGCCTTGATGCATTGCATACTGTATGGCTGTGAAAGCTCCAACCACACACACACACACACACACGCACGCATCCGTGCATGCACCTTAGGCCTATGTACAGTATTTATAAAGACGCAAAGACAATTATGTAAACGGTCGAATGCACAAACAATTGCAAATGCACAAACTTGTGGAAGACAAATGAGTATATGCACATACAAAAAATACAAAGGAACAACATATTATATTGTCTCTGTGCTGGGTTTAAACCTCATACAGTACGGTATGTCCACAACTGTTACTTTTCTGGATTCAAATTAAGCTTAAAACTTTGCACCGCTTTGCACCGCGTTTCCAGCTTGTGGATCTGCTACTTTTGATGCTTTTGTCAAGTATATTTAGGGCTTTAATTTACGAAGATAACGCGAAAAGTTTAAATATGAAGAGGTTTCTGCCCGACACCGACGATGTCTACAGTACACATCTTCATTGGAAAAGTACTCCTTATCTCTTCTCTATACCACATGCGTGCGCGCGCACGCACACACACACACACACACGCACACACGCACACACACACACACACACACACACACACACACACACACACAAGCAAACATGAGACAGACAGTGGGCTCTCCCGGCCCGATCTAATGGATCTGCGCGGGGACCGCGCAGATAAAAGCAGACAGAAGGATCAATTTAGATGATCTATGAAAGATATTAGTGATGACATTTATGAATATTTTATGGAACGTAGAGAATGTCATCATAAATTTTTATATAAGGAAATGAGGCAGGAATGTAAAACAAACAGCATTAAACATTGAACGTGGCCCCCATGTCAAACGGATTGTGCCCAGAATAATGGGCGAGCCCACGGGGGGACGGAGGGAGAGAGACAAAGACAAAAGATGAGGAGAGAGAGTGCGAGAGTGAGAGCAGAGAATTAGTCATCCTTGTGGCTATTTCTGGCCCTTGGGAGAAATGGGGAGGTTGAGACAGTGTACCTATAACCAGCATTATATAAGAAGCCAGGCAGCACTGCATTTGGACTGATGCGTGTGTGTGTGTGTGTGTGTGTGTGTGTGTGTGTGTGTGTGTGTGTGTGTGTGTGTGTGTGTGTGTGTGTGTGTGTGCAATCTCTTCCACTATCGGTAGCCGCCAAATATGGCGAAGACGCTGTTACTTGTACCCCTGAAGGGTGTGTGGGTATTTGTCCGGGATTTGCTGATTGCAGTGTGTACAGCACCTTGTAAATATTTGTGTCCTTGTATTGTATCTCTTATGTGGACATAAATAAATGATTAAAAATGTGTACGTGCGTGCGTGCAACAGGGTCTTGTTGCTCAAAAACTTCCCAACATCAATATGTTTATCTGAAGATCGATTTGTCCCCACCGGCCACATTCACACTAAAAGCCAAGCAAGATGCTTCTCTGCAACATGCGGTGTGTTCTTTTGGAAGGAGCCGTGGCGTTAAGCATGCGTCTGCAGCCCTGCTGGTCTCACATAGCAGACCAGGGAGCAGACTCACCTCACATAGCAGACCAGGGAGCAGACTCACCTCACATAGCAGACCAGGGAGCAGACTCACCTCACATAGCAGACCAGGGAGCAGACTCACCTCACATAGCAGACCAGGGAGCAGACTCACCTCACATAGCAGACCAGGGAGCAGACTCACCTCACATAGCAGACCAGGGAGCAGACTCACCTCACATAGCAGACCAGGGAGCAGACTCACCTCACATAGCAGACCAGGGAGCAGACTCACCTCACATAGCAGACCAGGGAGCAGACTCACCTCACATAGCAGACCAGGGAGCACACAGACTCACACTCCACCACCACATGGAGACAAGGGACACCTGATCCAGCACTTCAGACCACATTGCATTGGCACTAAATAGTCCTCTGGTCTTGTGTGTGTGTGTGTGTGTGTGTGTACTCTCTGCATGCTGACTGAAGCCATATTGGCCCGCTTTGAGAAACCCTGCCTTTCCAAAGCTGCTCCTGCTCGGGGCTTTCGGGATATCTTCACTCCAACACACGCACGCACCTTCTTCATTCCATACTTACATAACAGCCTATAGACCTGTGTGTGTGTGTGTGTGTGTGTGTGTGTGTGTGTCTGTGTGTGTGTGTGTGTGTCCTTAGCGGCGGCCTGTTCATGCTCTCGGTCATGCTCTAAAAATAGCAGATCTACGAGCTCACAAAGTGTGTGTGAGCTCGTAGATCTGGTCTCTGTCAGGTGGAAGTCAGTGTTACTGCACTAACTGCAGGGATCAAATTCTAAAGTAGCAAAAGTAGAGGATCGACAAGCTTGGTGTCGATGCTGTTGTGTGGCGCTGTAGAGGATGATCAAGTACAGCGTTAATTTACCAAAACAAACAAACACAAAAGGTTAAAATACGGAGATAAGAGGTTTCTGCCAGACAGCGACGATTGGCTATTTTGGTTGCACGTCGACGGCCAGGATGCGTGACCACAGTGTAACTCTGGCTGGTGCGTTTGGCTGCCGTGTCAGGTGAGACATCTATAAACAGAACCAGCTGATCCCTGCCGTGTCAGGTGAGACATCTATAAACAGAACCAGCTGATCCCTGCCGTGTCAGGTGAGACATCTATAAACAGAACCAGCTGATCCCATGCCACAGATGGCCGGGCCGGCAAAAAATGTAAATGACAAAAAGATACGGCTCATTTTGGTTCAGGACGGTGCACAAGCAAAGAGGGTGAAGCGTGCTATAAATACAGGTGGGGGCGCTGACATTTTTACTTCAGCCCCTATAGTCAAACGCACAGCAGGTAGCAGCTACTGATGTCCTTGCTTGGGTTTAGTGCACATCACTTTAAAGAGGCATCTGGAACATCTGGATGGCGTTTAGGCTGTTGATAAAGACAGGAAGTCCTCTCTGACCTGTTTTCACACTTCATTTAGTGCCATGGACTGATGACAAGTGTGCGCGCACTTGTGTGTATTGTTGTATATGTGTGTGTGTCCACGAGTATATGTACAGTACATGTACATGTGTGTGTGTGTGTGTGTGTGTGTGTGTGTGTGTGTGTGTGTGTGTGTGTGTGTGTGTGTGTGTGTGTACATATGTACACACACACACACACACACACACACACACACACACACACACACACCTCCACACAAACCGCACGCAGATCCACCATTACATACATACATACATACATGCTAATCTGAGTGGATCTGCATTTTAGCCTACAACCGAACATGTCTGGGCGAGCCCTAATTACTGTCCACAAGTATCCCTGCAGCTCAAGAGGAGTGAGTGTGCTGGGCTTCTGGTGCCAGTAGAATGCTGGCCTGTCAGAATAGCCGAGGGGAGGCAGGGGAGAGGAGAGGAGGGCTGGATGGATGCAGCCACCGGGAGGAGGGGATTAGCATTCAGATGGCACCTGTTGCCAGACATGTGTGTGCACTGTGCAGGCTACAGATAATTACAGTGATTTGGTTGGAGGAGAAGGAGTGCGGGGGTAATTGTAGTCTTGGACGAGCCAAAGGAGAGACAGAGGAGAAGACGACGAGGAAGGCAAGGGCAGGGATTATTCACTATCCGGTTTCGTTTAAAAAAAATCAAAGCTGAAGACTTTTATGTTTGTCTTTTGCCTTTTATTGAGACTTTTTTTTAATTCATTTCTGTAAGCATAATTCTCATGTTTTAGCTATTTTATTTCAGCGTAACTTTCACCAAATGTCCTTTTAATAATGGGTTTCTTTGGCACTTTGTCTTAACCACTTTCTGCGGGAAAGGATGGCCCTGGGGACTCCAGCCAATGAAGTATAGGCTTTAAGTGGTCGATGTTCTTAATGTTTCGTGTAAAGCGCTTTGAATTGCCTTGTTGTTGAAATTTACTAACTTTACAAATAAACTTGCCTTGCTTTGCCGACCCACAGCCACAGAGCTTAGTGGTTTGCGGGCCAGACAAGCCAGTGGTTCTCAAAGTTGGGTCCGGGGACCCACAGGGGTCCTTGAGGTGGTTCCAGAAGGTTCCCAGCAAGATGAGTTAATATAGCATCATGACCAGTTGAACCCGTTTAACACTGTCTATTTGAAAATAGACAATATATTTGCAATATTTCTTGAATCTTCTTGAAAGTGAAACCAAATATTTTCCTCATGCACATACACCAATCAAACACATACACCAATCAAACACATACACCAATCAAACACATACACCAATCAAACACATACACCAATCAAACACATACACCAATCAAACACATACACCAATCAAACACACACACACACACCCTTGACATCAAAACGTTTGAGACAAGCGGTCACGTGTGCACACGGCGCCTGCGGTGTTCCACTTTAACGCAACAGGAGAGCACACCGCATGCACACGCACACACACACACACACACACACACACACACACACACGCACACGCACACACAGCTGCACCCATACATAAATACTGTAATTAACTCCCAGTTGCCATGGCAACCCATCGCTGGACAGATGACGCTGTCAGGGTTAAGGCCGATAACGTGCTGCTTCCGACATCGCACAGGCTTTACGAACAAACGTTTGGACGTCAGAGGGAGCATGTACCGCATTGGCCTTTAACCCCTCAAACCCCTCGACCATAACGGTCGAGCGGAGTCCCTCAGGGCTCTGTGCTAGTGTACTTTCAGTTCTCTGTTATTGTAGAGAAAGCTCTCTCTGAAAATAGCTGATCGACAGGCTCAGAATGCGTCTCGCTTGTCGATCTGCGATTTTCTGCCAAATGACTTGAGTTGAAGTGGTCCTAATAGCTCCTAATGGATCCTAAGGAGGTCCGTGGGATGCCAGCCATGCAGGACCCACTCTCTGGTCTCTACAGATCTGCCCCCCCACCAGTAGATTTAGCTTTAATAAATAAATTAAAAAGTAAACCCTAAGCCATAAACCACTTGCCTCCGCTTGTGCTCACTTAGCAGGCCTGTTTTGCCATCACTTCAGCCATTACAGATTATGTTATTTAGTCAAATGTCTGCCGCGAGACCCGGGGGATGAGGATGTGTGTGACTGTGTGTGTGTGTGTGTGTGTGTGTGTGTGTGTGTGTGTGTGTGTGTGTGTGTGTGACTGTGTGTGTGTGTGTGTGTGTGTGTGTGTGTGTGTGTGTCTGTGTCTGTGTGTGTGTGGGGGGGGAGGCGGGTGTTTGACGGAGGGAATGTATAATATTACATAAAGTGTTAGCGCTGGTGTTAAGCTTCAATGATTGGTGTTAAGGTTTTCATTACACAAAATGAGTAATTGCTTGTCATTTGGAGCTGGCGTATCCCCACAATCATCCTCACTTCTGTACCATCAATCAAGCGTTTAAGTGCTGATGACTCGGCTCACATTTAAAGTAGGGGAGAACCCAGCCCACAATGCACTGGGGGAAACTCATTGTTTGCTTCGTTACTCCTGAGAGCTCTGTTGTGTTGGCGAGTGTGTGCGTGTGGCCCGCACATGTGCAAGAGAGTGTGTGTGTGTGTGTGTGTGTGTGTGTGTGTGTGTGTGTGTGTGTGTGTGTGTGTGTGTGTGTGTGTGTGTGTGTGTGTGTGTGTGTGTGTGCGCGCGTGCGTGCACGTGTGTGCGCGTGCGTGCACGTGCGTGCGTGCGCGGAGGAGAAATAAGCATCATATGGTCTTTGGTTCCTGAGTGCAGTCCATTCTCCAGTCCATAACATGTCAGCATGTGCTCTACAGTAGTGTACCTAATGCCTGGATAATGTGTAATGTCCCCACAAGTATAGTAGTATATGTGAAATAGAGATTATGTCATTTTTAGACGTACGTTTACAATCAGAAGAAGATTCTATCAGGTTGGTGTTGATTTTAGGATAAGATATTTAGAAGTTAGGTTTAGGGCTTGGAATTAAGAGTTATGCATGACTTATACTTAACAGTAGTTGCGTGCCAGTATCTAAGCTCACAACGCGCCGCCCAGCTTGTAGATCTGCTATTTTGTGGCTTTATAGGCAAACGGCTAAAAACGCTGAATTTTAAAAACAGAATTGTATTCATAAAACCGCAGTCCTAAAATGTCGATGTCCACAAGTATATAGTAAGGCAAACCTGTGTCCGTATGTGCGTGTACACACACGCACGCGTGTGCGTGCGTGTGTGTGTGTGTGTGTGTGTGTGTGCATTGGTTGGGAGGAGAGGAGAGGAGGTTTAGGAGGACTACCAGTCAAGCAAATGATTTGTTCGGCAAAATAAAGCTGAACAACAGCTGACTCTCTTCAGTCAAGCCGGAGCCATCACTTTCTGATCCTCACCTGATGTTTGTTACCCCCCACCACACACACACACACACACACACACACACACACACACACACACACACACACACACACACACACACACACACACACAGTCCGCACCGACACCACCCTGATTCCCATTGAATCTCAGGGTTTGGTTGACAACAATAAAGTGTGGTATTCATCAGCCATGAGTGCTAATGTGGCATTGAGGCAAAGGAATGCCTGTAACATTGTAATGTTATTCTGCCGTTATGATCATAGCCAGGAGGTGGAAGATGAACGCAGGATAAAAAGATGAAAGGGAATAGAAGATGTAAAGTACACAGATAAAAAAATAACATTGTATTCAAAACAAACAAGGAAGCTGCAATACAACACATAGTTGTATCAGTAATAATGATCTTGTAAGGAATAGGCAGTATACTGTTAACAAACTATAGCTCTTGAACAATACTCCCAAGCTCTGTGTTAACCACTAATTATTGCAACTAGAGCTGTGCACGTTGGGCACTCGTCTACTTGGAACGATGCAAGTTGTAAGGAAATGCATGCCCCACCCAGTTATTTTGTCTGTGTCCCTTTTATGCCCATAAATGGAGTTCTTTTTCAGGCATGCCAAAATATGGAGTCTATGCAGACGTCAGAACATCATATGATGTCGGAACAGGCCAGCTCCATATATAGAGATATATAGGGGTGGGTCAGAGCGGGTCAGAGCCCGGGCAGAGGCTTTTGTGCTGGTTCTATAGACAACGGTGTATCAACCGTTTGGACCCCCAAATTAATATGTAGTTGTCCATGGACCCCACATCTTAAAGCATTTTGTGACCCCTGTACCAATCAATCAATCAATCATCTCAATACCCTGAGATTTTGACATGCCCGTCGGTGTGCCTCTGGCACGAAAAGTTTGAAAACCACTGCTCTGTCCATTGACTACATCTCTTGCACTCAGTTTGGTGAAGTAAAATAAGTATGCTCGGCGTAGCATGGAAACATGACTGTATAATGTAAGTGGACCTGGTTGACTGAGCTGTAACGAGCTCAGCCAGGCCAGCAGCGCGGGTCTGTCTGCGCCCTGAGCAGCAGCTATAGCAATGCGCTAGCACCGTCTGAAAAGTTCATATCGTTGCTGTCGGGCATGAAACCTCTCATTTCCATATTTTAACTGTTTCGTGTTTCGTTTTGTTTTTCTTTTGGAAATGAATGCCCAGCTTCGTCATACTACAGTGTCACCGAAAACGCGTTTTAGGCTTTTAGATGTGTCCAAAACGTTGTTACTTTTCAGTTAATTTCAATTATGACAGAGCAACTTTCAACATGTAGCCTAGTAATATATATTATGTGGCCAGTAGTAATGTATCTGCACTTTCACTCACGTACTTGGCGTTGAGTACTTTGTCCACCACTGACATTCACACAGTCAGAGCAACGCAAGAGAGGCAACGGCGGATCAATAGCTTAATGGAATTAGCCCGGCTTTGAAACATGGCTGCCAATCATATTTACTGAAGGCTGCTTGGTTTGGAGCCCTGCTCAATATTTAAAGGGCGGGTACGGCATGTCGCCCGGGCTGACGAGAGAGAGAGAGAGAGAGAAAGAGAGAGGGAGAGAGGGAGAAAAAGCCTCATTGGCGCTTCAACATAACGTTAGCTGTCCGAGGTCTTTTACCACCGAAGGAATAGCAATGAGAAACAAGGCCTTGTTAAAGTTTGATGGAGTCCACAGACATGTATAACCCCTTTGGGTTATACAGTACTCTATTCAAGCCCTACAACAGTATTGGCCAACAGAATGGTTCATATCAAATGAAAATATAATTTAATCTGTACATTTACTACAATAGGTGCAATTCAGAACGTATTAATGCCGAAAGGTTCCGGGCCAAAACATAGTATTTTTGTCTCTCCTCTACCAGGTCCATAAAGCTACAGTATACTATAGAGCACGGGGCCATTACCAACCCTCACCAACATTGTTCTGTGTCTATAAACGGCAACAAGACAGTCCTATAAAGAACATAGAACAACCCTCACCAACATTGTTCTGTGTCTATAAACGGCAACAAGACAGTCCTATAAAGAACATAGAACAGCCAACGCCACCAAAGGTGACATGCCCGTAAGGATTAGCTAACTTTATAGCCTAACCTGGCATTATAGGGTGTGTGTGTGGGTGCGTGCGTGTGTGCCTGTGTGTTTGTGTCTGTGTGTTTGTGTCTGTGTGTTATACGGTCATTTATCAGCAATATTGCTGATATTACTGACTCGCCTGTGCGATTGTGACTGTGCTTCAGAACACAGTCCAGGTCTTGCTGAGCGCCTGATGAGGCCCAGAGTCAGACCACCTAACACGGCGATAAGCTCCCTATCTTCCTGCCATCAGGGTGAGGGTGCCTGTGTGTAGAGCCACGTTGTGGAGGTCTGACAAGGGTCTGACAAAGGGCCCAAACCCCCCCCTGTATGTCTGGGAGGCACAGCGAGAGCCTCAACCCCATCCCATCCCAGATCCCACCCACGTCTTGGCATATACTAATGGGCAGCAGAAGAAGTGGTGCAGTAATTTAGTTTTATAATAATAAGAGTGTTGATTTAACTCATTAAGACCTGAGTCTAAAACATTACTTCTCACACTTTGAATTTTTTTCATAAATGTCCAAAAATAGCAGATGTGCGAGATCGCTGTAAAGCTTAAATATCTGCAATTTTTCAATAGCCAACTTAAAATTCTAAAATGACTCAGATGCAGTAGTATTTTACTGTGAGGCGCACATACTGTATGTACACGCACACTCGCATAGACACGGAGGCACGCCACACACACACACACACACACACACACACACACACACACACACACACACACACACACACACACACACACACACACACACACAAACAAGCCAGGCTCACCGCAGGGATGGCGTGCGCGGCAAGCGATTAAGGGCACAGAACAGATGCCCACCTGCTCCGCCTGAACCTGGCTGTGCCTCGGCTGTGCCAGGGTGCCCGGGGTCGCCCCTGGGTGCCTTAATGCGCTGTTTCCATCTGTTGCCTGGAAAGTGAAGGGCAGAGAAGTCCAAGTGCACAGACATCCCTCTCTCTCTCTCTCTCTCTCTGTCTCTCTCTCTGCACCCCCCCCCCCCCCAACATATCTGCCTCGCCCGCCTCACCAATCTGCTGCAAGAGGGGGAAAAATTGTAAATTGTTGGAATAACACAAATGTCTGACTCCCCCCTTTTGATCCATCACACCGACTAAAAGCCCAGTCTCCAATTTTCAGCTGACAGACCAGTATTGTGCGTTTATAGCAACAATGACGGAATGAAAGCGGGGAGGGTAGAGACGAACAAAGCTGCTCAGCGTGTCTTCTGTGATTTGGCTCAATCTCCTCCATTTATCAAAGACGGGCTGTCAGGAGGAGGGAATTTCTTTTTTTTAAATATTTGCACAGAGAACAAAATAGCCACAAGATGACGGGGGGAAGAAAAATAAATAAACGTCAGTCCATCACTGCAGTGCAATGTGTTTACACAAACAAGTAAAACAGAGATAGCCATGTACTGTATACCCCCCCTCCTTTATTACCCCCCCCCCTCCTGCAGTCATAAATGATTATTATCAGCACAAAGCCTGCCTTTATTCTAATTACCTTGTAAATAAACTTGCTTGTCATTACTTTTCAAACCAATTACAGGCTGCCTAATGGCAGTGCTTAATTAGCAAGACGCTCTACCGGATAGGAAGAAAAAAAAGAGAAAAGAAAAGAAGAGAGAAGAAAAGAGACAGAAGAGACGGTGGGGAGGAGGGGATGAATGGAAGAGAAATATGTGAGAGGGGAAGGGGGGGGGGGGGCTGCATTCTCTGTGTGATTATACAGTCGTCACATGTGTTTTCTTCTCTTTCTCTCCTGTCGCTGTTTCCCGATGGCCGTGTCACAATAGAGGCGTTGAGGACTTGTCCCTCTGTCTCTGTGTCTCTGTGGCTGTTGAGCGGGGTGGGGGGGAGGGGGAGGGGTAACAATAGGCGCTGACCCGGACCCCCTAATAGCGCTGTGGCAGCCGTGGCCCCTCGCAGCTGGAAGGACAGGAAACATGCGTGTCGGCCCGCCCCCTCTCCGCCGTGTCACCCTGCTCACCCCATCATCATCATCACCATCACCCCTATATTCATGCTGAGCCCAATCGCTGCCTCACATTATACTTTTTTATAAGTCATTACTGTATGCTGCTGTCGGGCAGACACCTATTATCTCCATATTCTAACTTTCTTTTCCGTAAGTCGACAGCCTACTTTATGAGCACACCGCAGCATGACAGCGTCACACAAAACGCACCAAAGAGTATCGGATACACAAGCTCAAAAAGCACCAAAGAGTATCGGATACACAAGCTCAAAACGCACCAAAGAGTATCGGATACACAAGCTCAAAAAGCACCAAAGAGTATCGGATACACAAGCTCAAAAAGCACCAAAGAGTATCGGATACACAAGCTCAAAACGCCGCGCGAAAAGACGTGTTTTGAGCTTGTCGATCTGCTACTTGTCATGCTTTTGAATTTGAATGCTTAAAAGTAACAGTTTTGGACACGATGACGTTGTAAAGTATAATGTGAGCGATGGATGCCCCGCCCCCGCAGTGCTGTCGGAAATGTCACTACAGTTGGATTTGTTTTTGAATCCATTATGGTTGCAATACCAACTCACATTGCGTTACCATTTGGACTTCACAGCGAGGAACATACTTTGCGATGACTATACCGTCTACAACTATAATCTTTCTCATCTGGTCTCTGCCTACGCTGCATGCCGTGCGAACCACAGACGGACTTACAACAAAACACCACAAAAATGAAATCAATGTTCCCTCTGATACTGATACTGTCACGGCTGAAAGGATGATAGGCCTTTATATTTTGCCCCCGAAAGCGGCGCAACGGCTGTCAAAGCTATATTCACCATCATTATAATAATGGTGGGAATAGCCGAGGCAATAATTAGAGTCCATTTTTCCTTGACAGAGGGCTGTGTGGAAGAGGCAGTGCCCTCTATTATTAAGAGAGAATGTTCTGGATGTGGTAACGGCTCTCTGAATGGATGGCATCTAAGTGGTGGAAGAAAGGATGAGCGCCCCAACGGTCCACCTTATATTCCATCACCACTTAAACCTTTTGTCGTGCAAAAAGAATGGCGAAAATAGTCCACCTTGTGTATCTGCTATTTTCATTATTTATGGGTTTATTTTTTTACATTTCTACATTAAGACACGTTTTGAAGATTTTCTTTTGTCCAAAAAGGGATGATCATGTGATTAAGACTTGTTAACCCAGTTTAAGAGCATAAAAATCAATAGGACAATGGATCACTATACTGTACCAGTGTGTAACTGTTTAAGTAAAAAAGTACTGTACGGAAGTACTGTACAATTTTCAGTAATTTAACTTTTTACTCTTCTAGTAGGTAGATATGGAATTGGGAGACAGAGACACGTCAGTCAGACTACACTGAGCCTAGAGGTGTCCGGACCGCTAGGCCAACCCAGGCCTTTACTTTGTAGATTTTGATTGTTATCACAAAACACACCAACAGCCCTATATATGTTTATGGTCTCTATAATTCAATTCACTCAAGGTTATTATTACACTGATAATGTTTCAATGTGACCACCGTTAAACGGTTCCTCGTGCACAATGAATAGCCTACATTTAGGCCATTTAATTCAAGCCAAGACAGCATTTCATATCAGTGTCCCTAGGACAGAATCGCCTGTGTGTCCGTGTGTGTCCGTGTGCGTGCGTGCGTGCGTGCGTGCGTGCGTGTGTGTCCCAACTCATTACAGCCTCAGTTTCTTACAGTATATAGAAAGAGAACGTGACATCACAGCATTGAAAGTAATATAACCTCACAAGATGGTGCATTGAACTCAGTGGACGAGAGAGAGAGAGAGAGAGAGAGAGAGAGAGAGAGAGAGAGAGAGAGAGAGAAGAGAAAGATAGAGAGAGAGAGAGATCTGTACACACAGAGATTAGACTGGTCATTTACAGAAACGGAAGGATAGATGGTTCAGGGGGGTGGAGGAGTGTGTGTGCGTATGTGTGTGCGTGCGTGTATAGTGATGACGGAGGTGGCTCCATCGTTATGCTGGTGTTCAGGGGGGGGGGTTAATATAAGAAACCTGCCAGCATAATTGCGTTTGGGCCTGTTATCCGTGCCTGCATCAGGCCTCGTTTGGCGACAGTTTCGGGTGCCTTATCTGCTGCCATTCTCTCCCTATCCGGAACCCAATCAAATTTGCTCCGGCTAGCTAGGAATGGGCATGGGAGGGGAGGGATGGAGCACTGATAAGGTTGGGGTGGGGGGAGGGGGAGGGGGAGGTATAGGGGCTGGGCAAAACTTGTACTGTAGGGTTTCTTTTTCTTTTTTTTCCTAATTTGAAATGAATGGTTAGCTTGGCTTGCTTATCTCGCTGGCATTAATGGACTGTCATGCTGTGAAGGCTGGTATACGCAGGAAGCCAGGAGAGCAGGCGGTCAGGTAGACAGTAAAAGTTCAGGGCAGACACAAACAAACCCGGCAGGCAAGAAAATGAGATGGCAAGCAGGCAGGGAAGGAACATATACTGTACAGGCAACGGTGGACAAAGTAGAACGTCACTGTCGGGCAGAAACCTCTTATCTGGTTATTTTAACGTGTTGTGTTGGGTTTTTGCCCCATTTCATCATACTACAGCGTCACATACAAATATCAAAAGTACCAGATCGTTTTGAGCTCATCCATCTGCTACCTTTGCTATTTGTTTTACTCAAATCGAAGAAAGTAACAGTTTTGGACCCGACAGAGACGAAGTAAATACTCAGTACATCTACACTACACTACAGTACATCAATTTACTGTACAGTAGATTGATGTACTGTATTCTTTGAGCATGGTTGAGGTATAGCCTTTATGCGCTTTATCATGATGTCAGCACGCCTGCATGCTTTGCATATATTCCATTCACACACACACACTGATGGCGGAGAAAACCATGCAAGGCAACCAATCTGCTCATCGGGAGCAATTAGGGGTTCAGATTCACTACAGTACACACACTACCGTATGTAGCCTTGCACACATCCTGATCAACTGTAATTAGCAGCAGGATAATGGTCAAACCACTCCACTCTTTATGCATATTTTATACTAGCAGATATACTGTACAAGCTTGCAGCGCATCACTTCATGCCACGCTGCAAGCTTGTATATCTGTTTTCTTGAAAAAGTGTGCGTTTTAACACAAATCCCTTGTGGGGGTCCCTGGCACAAAACCATTAGAAATGAAGGGTCCGCGACCAAACATACAGCAATATCAATTTGGGGATCCGAAGGCATGAAAACGTTTGAGAAGCAGTGCCTTTCTAGGCCGGTGGTTACTGGTAGGTGGGTGGAGGCACTAGAGCTGTAGCTGCACTAAATCACAATGATGCCTGATGCCATTTAGTCATAATATGATGTATCAGCCACCTACTACACTAGAACGCACACACACACGCACGCACACACACACACACACACACACACACGCGTGAGGGCGGTGGGACACTCACATTTTAGGATGGCATTGAAAAAGATATTAGCCAAAACATTTTGGCTCTACAAGCTCACAACGAGTCACAGGGATATATTTTTGGTGCGCCTGACATCGCAACACAGCAGACAAAGTATAAAATAGGGAAATAGTAACACACGCATGCAGAGTCGCGCGCACACACACTGCCCTGTTGTGTGCCATTATGCTGGCTGTCTGCAGGCTGCCTTTGCAGTTTCCATTTTAAAACACATTCTTTGGACCGTGGAGAAGAAGAGAAAAAAAGGTCTCCTCCATGCCTAAAAATACCACCTTCCATTTACCTAGCATTAGTCATGGACCTCTATATGAACAAAAGAGGATGGCCATGTAAATACTGCATGTATTGCATGGGAATGTACGAGTTGATGGTGTGTGTGTGTGTGTGTGTGTGTGTGTGTGTGTGTGTGTGTGTGTGTGTGTGTGTGTGTGTGTGTGTGTGCGCGTGTGTGTGTGCGTGCATGCGTGCGTGTGTGTGTTCATGCGTGCAATATAGGTGGGGGTGGGTATAGGTTTGCTGTGTCACTGTGTACGTGTTCACATACCTCAGCAGTGAGCCAGCATTCTGGTTCTCATTGCTTGGCTAAAATATGAAGAAAAAGAAGAAAAAAAAGATCCCTTTGAAATGTAAAATTTAATAAACACACATTGCTAAATCCTCAGCTTATGAAGAGGGCCCGAAGCTGCGTGAATATAGGCTTGGAATTTTTGAATTTTAACGTCAGTTCTTGAGAGGAACAACAACAGATTGTAGATCTGCTATTTTTAAATAGCCAACGCAAAAAAAAATCTAAAATAACACAGATGACACAGACGTATATCTGCTCTTGTCTCTGCATTGTACAAATCAGAAACAATGCCTTTAAACATGTTTCAAAATGATGAGAAGCCGACTCATGTTTTGAACATAAATAAAGTAACCGTAGACTGTGAGTGTGAACATAACTACAGTATAGGAACAGTAGACTGTGAGTGTGAACATAACTACAGTATAGGAACAGTAGACTGTGAGTGTGAACATAACTACAGTATAGGAACAGTAGACTGTGAGTGTGAACATAACTACAGTATAGGAACAGTAGACTGAGTGTGAACATAACTACAGTATAGGAACAGTGAGGTCATCCCATTGTAGACTGTGAGTGTGAACATAACTACAGTATAGGAACAGTGAGGTCATCCCATTGGTTTCAACAGATCAGTTTTGAAGCCACTATTTTAGGCGAATTCAAAATCCACCAATCGTGGAATTTCGGTACAGAAAAAGCAACCCGGAAACGAATGCTATTGGCTGCAAGGCAGTAAGGGCGGGTCTTCACTCAGTAGAACCAGTACAAGCCCTAAAGACATGGCCTACTGTAAAGTAGTAATAATATTAAATAATAATCAGACCTGTCTGAACTGTACTGTAATGTACTGTATACTGTACTGTATTGTACAAGACCTCCTCCCTGGCCTGTGTGTGTGTGTGTGTGTGTGTGTGTGTGTGTGTGTGTGTGTGTGTGTGTGTGTGTGTGTGTGTGTGTGTGTGTGTGTTGCGCAACAGTGACACTTGGTGGTCAACAAACGCTATTTCCGTACTCGGACGGACAAAGGGACATACATACGGACACACATAGCTGCGTGTAGGAGTGGCTAGCACCACTCAAAAACAATTCACTTGTTAATTCTTCTGCAACCAGCAGGAGGGGAGATAGTGACCCCTTCTGGGCCATTAATGTGCACATTTTAATCGCTTCCAGGCTTATGTTTATATACTATTCCGGCAGGGTTGTAGCAATACTGTAGTGTCTCTTCTCACATGAACCTGCACATCTGGGAGTCTCAATGTGACTCAATATGCATGTTGTAATGGAATTCTGCTCTGATTTCAGCGTGGGACTATTACAAATAGCAGAGGTATACTGTATACAAGCTCTTGGAAATCTTGAAAATGTTTTTACATAATTCTTCTCTTCTGGGGTTCCCTGCAGGCACAAAACATTTTGAGAACAAAGATTTGAGAACTACTGCTTTAGAAGGCATTTGTAGAATGGGCCTCAGGTCTGAATGGGTTAATAGATCCAGTGCTATGACAAGCTATAGATGAAGGACATGGATATATTTGTATTTGACAGGGGGGAGGGGGGGTGATCAAAATAAAATGGAAGAGGGATTACTGGTATGTTTGTCTTTCCTTGCACATGCAAGTGGAAATATGCATCCTGTGTTGCTGGAATCTGATTCAAAGTTTGCACATAATATTTGTCTACTTGCAGTTAGCCAACAAAATGTCCCTGCTCAGCAAAATAATATTAAACGTGAATTGCATGCACAAAACATGGGTTGGGGTTGAAAGTACAGTGTTAGGATCATATTCAGTATACACTACATGCTCTTTGTTTGTACATGAATAATAATAATAATTAGGGATGTCCCGCTTTTTCTGTACTGTTAAGATGATTATGATGCTATATTAACAACCCAGAGCCCACTCTGAGGACCACTAGTGCAAAGGACTGGATTTTTCTGAATGGAAGTATGAGTTTAATCATAAAATATTGTTTTATTTCTTGCTGGTATCAGACGATTAGAGCATAAAAGAGAATCGCTCCCTAAATGGAACTGATGACACATGCAAGAGTAATGTATTGTATCATACCACAGATAACAATTAAGAAAAACTTATTTTCATCTCTCCCATGCTTGAAGATAATGATTCATCCTTGTTGCATGGGGAGATTTAATATGTACGACTCCTTTTATAGCTGCCATTTGTGGAATGATGCAAGTCGTATAGCACACTAAGCACTGCAGTGCCTTAGCCCATTTAGACCTGAGAACACATCTGTGTCACCTCATAGCTTTTAACCACTTCAACCATTTAAACTTTAGCTGTTGAAATATAGCAGCTCTACAAGCACATACCTTGTAGGTCTGCTATTTTCTTTTGAAAAATCGTGAAAATGTGTATGTGCAAATATTTGAATATTATATTCTTTCACAGCAAACATTTTTAACTCAAATCTTTGCTTCTGGGGTGGGGGGGTGGTCCCTGGGGTGGGGGGGTGGTCCCTGGGGTGGGGGGGGGTCCCTGGGGTGGGGGGGGGGGGTCCCTGGAACAACATATTTTCAGATGTGGGTCCACGGCCAATTGTGGGGGTCCTTGAGCACCAGTGAAAAGTGTCAGCATTGTGTAGAATGGGGTCCTCAGGTCTTAAGGCTTTAGTAATACGTTTTGGAACTAGAGTCACCATGTTGGCATGGCTGCTTCATAGTGCGTAAACACTCTTGACATCAAATTTCAGTTTGTGGAAAAACAGTTGTTGTACTGTGTATATTCCTCCCCACTGGGGAAATTAGACAAATCTTATAAAACTTGTGAAAAAGATAATAATAATAATAATAATATGGCATGTTATCAACGTAATGTCAGGGGCCAAATACAGAGTAGATTACAGAATGAATTGAAATGAGCTGGAAATGAGCAGGGCGTTGTTTATTTATATATTTATTTATGTATTTACTGCCTCCTCCGCCTGCAGATCTCGCGGTCTATATTTGGGCACAGAGAACATTTAATAATGCAATCACGTCACGCAGTCGCACTTCAAAGTATTTACTAAATCACTGCCGGGGGTTAGGATTTTAGATTGTGAATAAATGTGTTTGTGGATGAGGCAGGTAGCACGGCGGAGCGGCTAATCTGACAGAGTGGAACAGAGGAGAGACACAGTTAGAAATGCCAGAATCAGGTGAAGGTTAGCGTCGCCACCGCCAGGCATCAATCTCCGTGACAGAATACACATCACTTGCTGCCGCTTGGAAACCTTATTATTATTACCCTTATTATTGCCCTTATTATTATTATTATTATTATTGCCCTTATTATTGCCCTATTTTTTATTATTTATTGTTTTATTATTATAAAATAAAATATGTATATTCTTTTAATGATTTAAAATAGTGAAAATATCCGATCTACAGAAAGAAGAACCCAGATTACTGGTGTTTGTCTTTACTTGCACAATGCAGGTTGAAATATCGTCGCTATATCGGCTAGAGACCTTGCATGTCACAAACCGTTCCTTTTTTTATTATTATATATTTATTTTGAATAAAATAATGAAAATAGACGATTTATTATGCTCACAGAGTGAGCTTGAAAATGGACTATTTCCAATACTTTTGTGCGGCATTCTTGCATGACGAAGTAGGGCATTCATTTGCAGAAGAAAATAATCGGGAAAGAAGTTGGAATATGCAGATATGAGGTTTCTGTCTGACGGAGGAGAGAGAGAGAGAGATAGAGAGAGAGAGAGAGAGAGAGAGAGAGAGAGAGAGAGAGATGGAGTGAGTAGCTAAGGAGAGTGATAAAAAAAGACAGAATGAAAGCGAGAGAGACGGAGGGAACAAGCCGGCATAAAAGGAGATGAGGTTTAGGCGAGATCAATAGAGAAGTGTTGCCATGGCAACGTGTCACCTTCATTGTCATGTCTTTTCTGTCTGTCTGTCTGTTTTTTTTTTTTTTGTGACTGACGCAGGAGATATTTGTGATTATGCATGATTGTGTCCAGGCTGGCAACCATTTTCTGTCGCTGCTGTCGGGGGGCTTAATGTGGGATTGTTGTTCATAAATGAGAAAGGTGCCAAATTACCGAAAATTGGATGGTTTACTGGGTGGAGGAGAATATCTCTATACAATGAGTCTGAATAGTCTGTCAATGACCACCCCCCCAACACAGTGAACATACACACACACACACACACACACACACACGTGCACGCATGCGCACACACACAGGCACACATACACACCACACACACACATTTGGCAGACGCTCTTAATCCAGAGCAATTTACAGTAAGCAAGAACAAAAACACGGTAATACATCAAATACATCAAAATAGTCATCATGAAAATGGTAAATGGTGCATTTATATAGAGCATCGCAGTCCCGTGATGCTCTTTTATGCCCTTTTATGACGACGACAGGCCCAGGAAATAATTCCCCATGCATTTTTCCCATAGACATTTCAATATTTTAGGCTGAACAAATAAATACAAATAAGAAAAACAACAACAACAAAAGTGTTGTAACCTGCCCTTTTATCAGCCCAATTTTTTTGGTTTGTTGTCATGATTTTTCACGATCCGAGTTGGCTTTGTTCGAGGCTTACAGATCTTTAAATACATACTTTTTGAAATGTCTATGGGAAAAATGCATGGGGATTTATTTCCTGGGTCTGTCGTCGCCATGCAAGTGGGCGGGACTGCGACGATCTATAGGTGCTTAACATCTAGATTGTGCAGTATGTATTCACCCATTCACATACCATGCAAGGCACCAACCTGCACATCGGGAGCAATTAGGGGTTCAGTGTCTTGCTCAAGGACACTTCGACACTAACTCTGGAGGAGCCCGGGTTCGAACTGGCAACCTTGTTGATCCCATCCAACCACTATACCCCTGAGCCAGTATATAGTTCTCAAAATGATATCTAAGTTACTTAAGTTTAGCCTTTGCTATAGGGCAAGTGCTACGGAAAATTCTGCAATTCTGATTGTAATGGGAAGTACATTCCATAGTTTTGGAGCCAGAAGGGAGAAGAGTTTGGGACGTGTGGAGCGTTCTCCCGGCCCACACACACACACATACTGTACACACACACACACACACACACACACACACACACACACACACACACACACACACACACACACACACACACACACACACATGCATGCATGCACACACACACACACACACACACACACACACACACACACACACACACACACACACACACACACACACACACACATGCATGCATGCACACACATACACCCACACACACACACACACACACACACACACACAAATATGCACACATGTGCCACCTTAACACATCGATACCGATACTGTATATACTGTTGTATAATAGTGTACAGCTGAAGACTAGTACTAGTGTTTCTCAACATTACACTGGGCCCACTGGTGAGGGCATTGCAATTGTAAATCTTTAAAACCTTGTTTAAGGTGTTTTCATTGTGATACCGAGTCTTACCGACACTATAAATAGCAACTTCAATTACATCACGTTGGCTCCATCGCTCCGTCGATTGATTGATCATTTCCGTGAACATGCTCTGTTAAAATGCAGGCGGGCCCCACACATCTTACCGTGTTAAAATGCAGGCGGGGCCCACACATCTTACCGTGTTAAAATGCAGGCGGGGCCCACACATCTTACCGTGTTAAAATGCAGGCGGGGCCCACACATCTTACCGTGTTAAAATGCAGGCGGGGCCCACACATCTTACCGTGTTAAAATGCAGGCGGGGCCCACACATCTTACCGTGTTAAAATGCAGGCGGGGCCCACACATCTTACCGTGTTAAAATGCAGGCGGGGCCCACACATCTTACCGTGTTAAATGCAGGCGGTGCCCACACATCTTACCGTGTTAAAATGCAGGCGGGGCCCACACATCTTACCGTGTTAAAATGCAGGCGGGGCCCACACATCTTACCGTGTTAAAATGCAGGCGGGGCCCACACATCTTACCGTGTTAAGTGGACAGGCCCACACATCTTACCGTGTTAAGTGGACAGAATGCAAGATGCAAACAAGACTGTATGATGTCCAAATAGGCCCTGATCCAGAGCAGGTTAAAAAACCACACCACTGCTCTCAGATTCACCCTGGAATGGATCTATGCAATCCATTTTTCAGCTGGTGGTGGTGTTGGGGGGGGGGGGGGGTGGCTGCTATCTTCCCTGGGCCCAGATGGTGTCATTACCGAGGTAAGGCTGAGTGATTATACACCACACACACTGGGAAAAACAATGGGCTCACACTTCCATAGGCATCCTGCCTGACACGCTGCCTCTCTCTCTCTCTCTCTCTCTCTCTCTCTCTCTCTCTCTCTCTCTCTCTCTCTCTCTCTCTCTCTCTCTCTCTCTCTCTCTCTCTCTCTCTCTCTCTCTCTCTCTCTCTGTCTCCATGCCTTCCTCCTCTAACCTCCCCTCTTCTCACCTCCTCCGTTCTCTCTTCTCCATCACCCCCTCCCCCTTCTGTTTGTCTGCCTTTGTCATTTATTTTCTTTCTTCTGTCTTTTGCTGTTTACTCCTTCCTATCCTCCATTCTGCCCCCCCCCCACAACTAATCCCCCCCCCCAACACGCACGCACACACGCACACACGCACACACACACACACACACACACACACACACACACACACACACACACACACACACACACACACACACACACACACACACACACACACACATGGTACAGTACGTTGTCATGGCCAGAGCAGTGAGAGCTGTGAGAGGAGACCATTTCTAAGATTAGTTAAAGTTATGATCAGATAAGATCAACCATATACAGCATGGAGGCATGATGTCACGAGGCATGACCATATATGGAGGTGTGACTAAGGGATATGTGTGACTAATTGGAGATGCAGGTTTTCATAGTAAATGCGACCCATGGAATGCAATAATGTGTGTTCTGTACCTATTTGCGTGATGTTTGGAAACAATTTATGGGAGTAAAATGAGAAAATGTTTCACAAAAATCAGTCTATCAATGTTAAAAGGGTTGCATGCATTTTGTTCCTCAATGTAGTGTGGTTGTGCATGCATTATCGTCCATATCAACGTATGAAAGTATGGTTGCACCAATGCAAGTTGTATGTTGTTGCAGCTGCTGTGAAGAGATGAAGAAAATAGTCCATGGCATAACGGTTCAGACATTTAGTGGAAGCCCCTGAGGCCAGTCCAGAAGTGAAAGTGCTTCTGTCTGTGCTCTCTATTGGCGCCAGCCAACATGTAATGATTATTGGACATTGCACTTTTGTTTTGGTAAAATATGCCTCTCCCTCAAAATCTGGAAGCCATTTATAGCCAGATGGCATGGGGGGAAAAAAGCTATTTTTGCCTCATTCAAATATCACGTGTACCAAATTTGGTGGCCAAAACATACGGTTCACCTTTTAGCATTTGTTTTACTCTTTTTGGCGCGATGGGGTTTGCCGTTGCAGCAAACGCAGTCATTTGTAATAGAAGGAAACATCTGTGACATAAACAAGATAGAAGATAGATTCATCTCGATACAAAGATAGAAGCCTTCTGGCCACATGCACAATTTGTTTACTTCTGCCTGTGGCATAC
>NC_137869.1:28840632-28880632 GCF_963924005.1 Protomyctophum bolini | reverse complement strand
AAGTCTGCTGCTATAGGGTCACATGGCCGGAGAGAGTGAAGTTAGAGTAGAGAGAGAGAGAGAGGAGAGAGAGAGAGAGAGAGAGAGAGAGAGAGAGAGAGAGAGACAGAGAGAGACAGAGAGAGAGAGAGAGAGAGAGAGAGAGAGAGAGAGAACAAAGAACAAAATGGCAGATGATGATATCTTCTGACAGATTTCAAGGCTGCCAAGGGATGGCTGGGAAATGTGGAACATCACATCACAGTGATCTACGCGGGGCTTGCTTGTATCCATACACAGTACTGCAGAAATATACCCCCTTTATAGGCCGAGCAAACCTCATGAATACATGGGTTTTTATCTAGTTTTTGTACCACCATCAAATGGTATATATGAGAGTTAGTGCATCAGGCAAATTGGCAGGCTCAGCCCCTTTTCAAGTGAAAGCGGCCCGTCCTAGAAGAGGGCCCCCCGACTGACAAGCCAAAATGTAATAACTCTGCCACTTTCAAGATGACACACTGGACACTGCTTCAAAGCTAAGAGCCTGCTTTAAATGCAGTTAGATCCAATAAGCAACTCAATGTTCACAGCAAAACGGCAGGCATATCATTTATTTCACTACGAATATTCTAACAATGTCAACTACTGTAATAGTATACTCTCTGAAACTAACAGAAATTCACATCATTAAAATGATCTATATAAGCTGTTATGAAACCACGCTGGGAGGAATGGAGGTGGGGCACCTCAGGACACTACATTGTTGTCCTGTATAACTACTATTTCTACTAGACACTGAGAAGAGAAAGGCTTCTCCTCTTTCCACAGCAAAACACACCTATTATACGTTGAGCTGTCCATGGTGCTGAAAGAGCACAAATGCATTTAAGTTGAACTTCGGAATAATAATATACCATTATGGATGCAAGCCAGGGCCCCCAGATGCTTAAGGGCATCATGAGCTCCTTTTTCATTACGTTCATAAAATAAATAATTGCCTATATGACAAATTATTGTTATATTAATGATATCATTGATTGATTTCATAACACTTTTTTTAAAGTTTTCATTTAACAGAAATTAAATGAATGAATGAAGTCAGTAAGTCTGTGAAAGTGTACTGTATATAAAACATACACTATACTCAAAGTCAAAATGTGATTGTGATTAAACCAGCTCTGACTTGATCTAAAAGTCTAGCGCCGTTGCTCTTCAGTATTTCTCTGTAATTTAAAGAGCACATTAGAAAGTAGACTGACCTATATAGGCGCAATATCCATCCGAATTCAACACTCACGTCCGCCATGGACATGATAGATTGCCTTTCTGAGAAACTCAGCATTGAGTTTCAAAAAATAATTCATGAACTGGGCCAGATTATTATACATATATTACATCTGCACCAGCCATGGAGCCAGCACCAAAAAACTTTAATTGTTTTTGTATTCAGAAACGGCAGATAAAGCATTTTTCAAGTGCCTGAGTTTAAACAATGAATGCTAATTAAAAAGAATATGACTAATACCAAATAAGGAAACAGTTGAAAAGTAACCACTGCTCTGCGATGAGAGTGGTGATGAGAAATCAAGAGAGGTTTCTGTTTCTGTTCAATGTACAGCAGTAACAGCAGATCTCCATCAATATCCGACGAACAGAGCGCACAGCATCCCTGTCATCCCTATTAATATGAGGTTTAAATGAACTCCAAATGGGATTATTAGACATGAATGAGGAGAATATGCTAAAAGCACAGCCACTGCAGGTGGTCCACCACTCACTGCTTTCAACCTCGCACATGTGCAGATCTGTTTCCTCAGTAGAAGATTATTTGGTGTCTTCTGCAACTTCCCAAATCCGTCCATCCAAAGATGGAATGCCACGACCCCATGATTATACTCTATTTATTTATTTTCATAAAAGTGTACAGAAACTGTTAAAAGTATGTTTTTATGTGGCCACAGTGTTGCAACACCCACCAGTTCATTAGGTATACCCATGGTTGTCACCTTAGCACCACCCACCTGAACAGATACCGTGTCCACAACTATTGTATGGTAATTGGGGAGGCGTTATGGGGAGGCGTTGATTTTAGTGTGTCACTAAAGTGGTGTGTTTCGATTGGGCCTTTTGTCTCAAAGGCTTTCAGCGTTCAGGAATGACATCCAAAAATACACAGGGAAGACACATTTGAATATTATAGCCACACCTAGCTCTTAAAGGGAATAGCTGACAACACTGATTGGTCTAATTTATGTTATGTCCAAAACACAATATTACTTATTTAGATATTAAATACAGTACAACCCCTTTGCGTCTAGCGCCTTACTTTGCGGCCACATTATCCGCCGTCTAACTAGCTGCTAAATTGAAGTTGGACATGCCCCCAAGGCATTTGCGACATGCACTTAAGACCATATGCGGCAGTGCCACCTTGCATCTTTTAAACGGGGGCCCACGTGTCTGTACTGTTAAACCCAATCACATGTGTTTACCTTGTAACAGCACTAAAACAAAACAACCTACAATAGAGACCGAATGCTCTATTGTGCTTTACTGTCTGACTTACTGTTCCTGTTTTCTGGGTTACAGCACTTGGCGTTTTCACACGTAACATTCTCCAATTACTAAGTGGGAATCCATCTAACCTATTCTGTGTCAATGTATTATTAACCGATATGAATTTTGCATTATAACATTACAGATGAATAAAGCATGAATGTGGTGTGAGAGAGAGGGAGAGGGAGAGAGAGAGAGAGAGCAGAGAGAGAGAAAGAATGATGCACGCAGCCTAGAATTGTGATGAAGTTGTCACTCATCCTATGTCAAATTAGTCAAGTAAAAGAAGAAACACATTACAATGATAATTGACCTGATTTGATTTGATTTTTGAAAAAGGCCCATGCCATCGAACCTTGAAAGGTTGGTGACACGTGCGTAGGACATTATCACGAGTGCATATCGTTGCTGTTGGGACTCCACTAACTCCATTTTTTAGGTTTTTGGAGAAAAAAAATCTTCATAAATCAGTGCTATTGAATACCCTTTATGTCTGTGTGTTTCAAAAATCACACCTGTGTGAAGTGAGGGGAGCTCTTTTCATCTTAGAACATCGAGGAGGGAATTCGGTATAGCTATGATTAGGTGATTAGGCGTGGGACAAAACCTCTTGACTCCAGTGGACCCTCAAACTGTCTGCTAAACAGCTAACTCCACCACCTCTCCCCCTCTCATGGAAGTAATTGATAATATTCGAGTAAGACACCTAAGGGCGAGAACACATCCGCCTCGTTGACGGCAGACTGTTGGGCGATCTCTGGTGCTTTGGCATGGGGGGTCAGATCAACATGGAATTCATTCTGTACTGGCCATATAAGGAGCATGTCTTGAGTGTACAGGGTTTGATGAGGTCAGATCAACATGTCAGAACAGGTCAGCTCCATATATGGAGATCTAAGGATGGTAGCGGGGACATTCTCTTGAGTGTACAGGGTTTTGATGAGGGCCAGGCCATAATTTTATGGCCTGTTGAGAACTCTAGTTTTCGCCGGCTGTCGGGCGTGACTGCACTAATAACTTTGGGCCAGGCCCGTCTAGAGTTTGAATGGACAGGTATCAGTGAAAAGGGAGACATGGATGGGGAAGGATCAATTATGGAATGTCCCAACAGGTTCTGACATATATATCTATAAGGAGATCTAAGGGTTTGAGGTTTGAGGTCAGATGTAGAGTTGCTGGCCAATATTGATGACATCAGGGATCTCCATGTAACTCCATACAGTGTACAGTATATAGTGAAAAATCTCAATAAATGTAACCATTTTGTAACTCTGAGAGTGTACAAATGCAACCAAATGAACCCTTTCCGGTCTATCTGGTTACATTCTACACTCTACAGAGTTAAATGTAACCAAATGAACCCTTTCCAGTCTATCTGGTTACATTCTACACTCTACAGAGTTAAATGTAACCAAATGAACCCTTTCCAGTCTATCTGGTTACATTCTACACTCTACAGAGTTAAATGTAACCAAATGAACCCTTTCCAGTCTATCTGGTTACATTCTACACTCTACAGAGTTAAATGTAACCAAATGAACCCTTTCCGGTCTATCTTTACATTCTACACTCTACAGAGTTAAATGTAACCAAATGAACCCTTTCCGGTCTATCTGGTTACATTCTACACTCTACAGAGTTAAATGTAACCAAATGAACCCTTTCCAGTCTATCTGGTTACATTCTACACTCTACAGAGTTAAATGTAACCGTGAGGAGGATCAGTTTGTTTCCATTTGGACTCCCTTCACATTGCTTTCCTTTCTATTCATTTTTGTCCCGCCCTTTTTTTTTCTCTTTCTTTTGCTCTCCTATTTGGCTCCTCTATTCCAATATCATCTCTCATCTCCCCCCCCCCCCCCCCCCCCCCCCCAGCATCAAGGCTATTCAGAGCAGGCACCCAGTGAGAGCTTCATGTGTCATCTGCCAGGGCGACGGTAATGCACTATTTCTTTTCATCTTCAGGCGATGCCCTGCATTATCAGTGTATAAGATGTATTGCAAGACAATATTAATGGCCTCTTTCCCCCCCTGCGAAATGAAAGGGGCCTCGGCAAAACAAACAATCTGCTCTTTCTTCTCAAGGCAACTGAGCAGGTATATCAAAGGGGAGTAAAAAATGACCGCTATGTGCGCCGTTTGTCTCTACTGGGTCAAGAGAGGGATGGCTTTCTAAAGCAAGAGTGTGCTGCACGGAGAGAGAATGAGAGCGAGAGCTGCTGTACTGTACTGTATGTGCAATCCACGAGCAGTGTTTCTCCGTTGAATTGTGACTATGTGTGACTGTGATCTGTGAATGAACACATAACCCCGTCCATAAAGCTTAAACTATTGCTTGTACCTTATACGGTGAAGAATCTCACGCAAAGCAAGGCTGTGCTGACGATGGAGAATATTGATAACGTAAGTTATACAAGTAATACAATCAATTGAAGCCTATAAGATTTGGTCTTACTGAGCCTTGAATCATCATATAAAGTATATCACTGCGGTGTCAGCATTATGCATAGCCTACACATCTTCTGTGGTATTATAGGCTGCTCTACAAGGCATTTAAGAGAGTCTTAACTTAGTGGAGGTAATGCCACTTTTGTCTTTGTCACATCTGTGAATACACTGTAGAGGCAAGCTGTGAAGAGGGCTGCATTCGTTAGGAACAGGGCACAACCGGCGAGGACAGAGTTGCCTTACTGTATTAAAACAAAATGTTCTAGAATATGGGGCTTTCCACACGGATGAGTGGGTGCAAGTGATCTAATTTCTCATGCAGTGCAGCTGGATTGAGAGGGCGGGTTGTGGGGGCGAATGAGAAGAAGGGGGGGAAAAAAGAAGGAGGATTGAAATTAAGGCATGGAACCCTTTTGGCTAATTATAAAGCATATAAGCTTAATTGGAAACCAAAACAGTTATATCACATCCATAATCCAATGACTGCATTTGTATATCATTTTTTTGCTGCTGTTTTATGCAGCTCTATCTTTAGAGAGAGAGAGAAAGAGGGTGTGATGGAGAATAGGTTAGGATAAGTGTCATTAATAAATTAGCCTTTCTGTCCGCATTCATTATTATCAGCAGCTACTTTAGCCCCGTTGTGTCCCTGCCTTCTGTTCTGGCATGATGGGATGAGGTCTGAAGAGGAAGGTGTGGGGCAGATTGAATCATGATGGGATGAGGTCTGAAGAGGAAGGTGTGGGGCAGATTGAATCATGATGGGCTGAGGTCTGAAGAGGAAGGTGTGGGGCAGATTGAATCATGATGGGCTGAGGTCTGAAGAGGAAGGTGTGGGGCAGATTGAATCATGATGGGCTGAGGTCTGAAGAGGAAGGTGTGGGGCAGATTGAATCATGATGGGATGAGGTCTGAAGAGGAAGGTGTGGGGCAGATTGAATCATGATGGGCTGAGGTCTGAAGAGGAAGGTGTGGGGCAGATTGAATCATGATGGGATGAGGTCTGAAGAGGAAGGTGTGGGGCAGATTGAATCATGATGGGCTGAGGTCTGAAGAGGAAGGTGTGGGGCAGATTGAATCATGATGGGCTGAGGTCTGAAGAGGAAGGTGTGGGGCAGATTGAATCATGATGGGCTGAGGTCTGAAGAGGAAGGTGTGGGGCAGATTGAATCCCTTTTTATTTATTAAGACGCCGACATTTTAATAATGGATGCTTTATTGGAAAGTCAGGGCTGTATTCAGCTGTTTATAATGCTCTCACACACCGTCGGTAACGCACGGCAATGTAATGTCTATCTGCTGCTGGGGAGATATATTACAGCGGGGATACCTCCCGAGCTAGGGTATTAAAAACACTAAACCATTAGAGATCTGATATTCATCCTGTGTTCCTCTGGCCATGCCTAAATTAGACTAGAATATGCCTGATACACACGCAAGAGAAAATTACAAACACAACAAACACACACACGCACACGTGTGCACGCAGACACACACGCGCGCACATGCGCACGCGCACACACACACACACACACACACACACACACACACACACACACACACACACACACACACACACACACACAAACCCCGGTGGTGCATAGACGATAGCATGTTTACATTAGCCCTATTTTTTTTTGAACATTAGCATAACAGTGACCTATTTGTTTGGTCTCTAAATAGGCTGCGTTACGAGACTAAATCGTACCTTGCAAATGCATCAGTGAAAAAACTTAGACCAAAAACTGCACCATGCACAAAACAGAAAGCAATGCTGCTTCACTATATACTTGACAAGATTCTTTTGTTTCCAGCATCGCATTGAAGCTGAATTCCAGATATCGGTGGGGATGTAGTACATTTAAGCAGGACTAATATAAAAGATTCCTGTCTGGTCCTGCACACACACTGTTTGTAGGCTAACGTTACGCTCTGGCTCCAGGGAAGCCCGCGGCGTTCCAGCGCCCCACAATCCCGAGAGGAGTGCCGCCACCGCTGAGCCAGGAGAAAAATGGCTTTGATGGGGACAGCAGAGAGAGAGAGAGAGAGAGAGAGAGAGAGAGAGAGAGAGAGAGGAGAGAGAGAGAGAGAGAGAGAGAGAGAGAGAGAGAGAGAGAGAGAGAGGACAGGGGAGAGAAAGAGGACATGGGAGAGAGAGAGAGGACAGGGGAGAGAGCAGGGGTGTGCATTCAGACAAACAAGTCTTTGAAGTATTTTGGTCCCATGCATAAATATAGACAAGCATATGGACAAAAACAGAACAAGGACTAGCAGACACCTCCCCACCCCACACACATCCATGAGGTATTGGAAAGGGTGAGATGATGCATCATCATAACACCCATTAATGACACTTTTTTCTTCTTCTTCTTCTTACAACACTAACCACACAAAAAAACAAAAGAAAAAAAACAGTCAAATTCATAAACAGCTCCGGCTCAGTGTTCTAGCACTGGCCACAGCCAGGGCCACATGGGCTCAGGTAATTCAAAGGAGTTCTGCAGCATGACAAAAGACATAAATCAAAGGCATGCGTTTTGGTTTATACAAAGGCTGAGCGAAAATTACAGGTCAGAAAAGCAATTACTCTTTTCTTGGGGTTGTCAAATTGAATAAGAAATGTGTTTTGGACACAAAGACGGAAAGGCGGTCTACAGGACTGGTGTCACAACATACAGGACGTGTGCCCTGGGGTGCTAAGAATTGTTTTGCCTTGCAAAAAATATTTTCTATAATGTGCATTTTTCCCCCACAGCGAGCGGCCCGTGGCTTGCATCACACAGATTCCATTCGGGTCACATCTATTGGATTCTTGACCACAGTCGGTGCCCTTGTGTCTCTGGGCTCCCACGGCAAAGGAGGAAAGAATCATAGAAATAGCAATGCCCCATGAATGAGTCTATATACTCTGTATCTATGAATGCTGTGGTCATGAGTCTATATACTCTGTATGCTGTGGTCATGAGTCTATATACTCTGTATCTGCTGTGGTCATGAGTCTATATACTCTGTATCTATGAATGCTGTGGGAATGAGTCTATATACTCTGTATGCTGTGGTCATGAGTCTATATACTCTGTATCTGCTGTGGTCATGAGTCTATATACTCTATATCTATGAATGCTGTGGTCATGAGTCTATATACTCTATATCTATGAATGATGTGGTCATGAGTCTATATACTCTATATCTATGAATGCTGTGGTCATGAGTCTATATACTCTATATCTATGAATGCTGTGGTCATGAGTCTATATACTCTGTATCTATGAATGCTGTGGTCATGAGTCTATATACTCTATATCTGAATGCTGTGGTCATGAGTCTATATACTCTATATCTATGAATGCTGTGGGAATGAGTCTATATACTCTATATCTATGAATGCTGTGGTCATGAGTCTATCTACTCTATATCTGAAAGCTGTGGTCATGAGTCTATATACTCTATATCTATGAATGATGTGGTTATGAGTCTATATACTCTATATCTATGAATGCTGTGGTCATGAGTCTATATACTCTATATCTATGAATGCTGTGGTCATGAGTCTATATACTCTGTATCTATGAATGCTGTGGTCATGAGTCTATCTACTCTATATCTGAATGCTGTGGTCATGAGTCTATATACTCTGTATCTATGAATGCTGTGGTCATGAGTCTATATACTCTATATCTATGAATGCTGTGGTCATGAGTCTATATACTCTATATCTATGAATGCTGTGGTCATGAGTCTATCTACTCTATATCTGAATGCTGTGGTCATGAGTCTATATACTCTATATCTGAATGCTGTGGTCATGAGTCTATCTACTCTATATCTGAATGCTGTGGTCATGAGTCTATCTACTCTATATCTGAATGCTGTGGTCATGAGTCTATATACTCTATATCTATGAATGCTGTGGTCATGAGTCTATCTACTCTATATCTGAATGCTGTGGTCATGAGTCTATCTACTCTATATCTGAATGCTGTGGTCATGAGTCTATCTACTCTATATCTGAATGCTGTGGTCATGAGTCTATCTACTCTATATCTGAATGCTGTGGTCATGAGTCTATATACTCTATCTATGAATGATGTGGTCATGCATTTCAGAACCTTGGACAGCAACATCCACTTCCTTCACTATCACAGTAGAATCTACTGTGAATCTACTGAGCACTATGTGTGTGGCTTGCTGGCTGGCTGGGTCTGAGCACTATGTGTGTGGCTGGCTGGCTGGCTGGCTGGGTCTGAGCACTATGTGTGTGGCTTGCTGGCTGACTGGCTTGGTCTGAGCATAGATAGATAGATCGATAGATAGATATTATTGCAGTGACTGACTGATACATCGAGCGTGCGTCCGCAACTGGTTGTGGCCCCCATCAAGTGACCTTTTGACCAATGCGGCCCTCGCCCCAAGTTGAGTTCGACACCCCTGCAGTAGATCGTCTCCCTACTCTTCCATTGTGAGTGGACCACAGGTTCCCACAGTACAAGGAGTGGATGGTCTCCCTACTCTTCCATTACCAATTTGCCAGTAATGTAGACCTTTTAGCCTGTGACCCAAAAGAGAAATTTGTCTTTCTTTCGTCTGTTTCGTCTGTAAAAACGTATACAATTATTATTATTATTTTTTTTATAAAAGAAAAATATATATATATATTTTTTTTTAACGTAGGGATTTTTACTTGGGTCGTGACCCATACAAATTGGTCCGTGACCCACAAATGGGCCCCGACCCACTGTTTGGGAAACAGTGATGTAGACTAGTGTCAGTTAGAGACACCTACTTGTTGACAAGTAGTACTGCCTGAAGTGCGTAAGCAAAATGTCTACTAGCTAAGTGGGGGCTAGCTGCTTCTTTGCTGAGCGGTACAAATGTGGTCTCACATGCAGCAGACCCGGGTCGAATCCTACCTACAGTAGGCAGACATAAAAGTTACGGATTGCAGCTTTAAAGTTAATCATTAATCCTAATTGCTCATGCTATATGAATATGGTTTCGATCGCAAAACATCAAGTAGCCTGACATATTTAATTAGCAGCTCAAGCCTTCATAGTGATAAGAGAACAACAGCTCCTGCGTTGTGATGATAACCACATAAACGCAGCCCCTCTATTGTCAAGACACCCTATGCTAATCCAGCTGGGGAAAAATAAAACGCATAGGTAAACAAATAAACAAGCAAACAAACAAATTAAAATAGCAGGGCTACTAAAGCGCAGAGCCCCCATTTTTGGAAGCCAACAACGCTCCAGTTAGAGCTTCCATCTGCTGATGGGTTGCATTCCCGAGGTGCTCGTAGAGACTGTGAACACCCACGCACGGAAAACTCTGCCAGGAGAACAAAGGCAAACATTTCAGAAACCCTGTGCAACTCTCGCACCGCGGCGCGGCACAGAGAAAAAGAGCTCCCTCCTCCTCCTCCTCGCTAAATATATGGGCTTGACGTGGGAGCGCGTGGGTTGGTGAGTGCGCCAGGATGCGACGCCTCTCCCTGACACATTAAGACAGCTGTAGCTCTTATCAGGATTTATTTTTTCACCGCTATAACAGTATTCACATTCCCTCAACGCATAGCCTAGTTTGTTATGCTACCTTCATCACACAATTTATTTGCGTGTGAATGGTGTGAAACGCGGCACATAATGTGATTGTGTTGAATGCGTATTGGTTTGTTCGTGCCGTGCGGTCACCGCCACCGGTACACTGTGTTCTCTCGCAGTCAGTGTTCCTTTCTGTGGAACATTCACAAACAAAACAAATATATATATAACAAAAAGATTCATAAACCAACACAGCCAGACCTCCGCCCGCAGTCCATTCATATTTACAGTCGACATCAAGCGGGAGAGCAGATGCATTAGGACGGGAGTCCATTTTGGCTCAGGGGGAGAGGCCATTTCCACACTTTCTCAACGGGAGGGTAAAGCTGCCTTCCTCCTGCAACCCATGGCTGCCCAGCGGAACCCTAAACAACCCCTACACTGTGTTCCAAAGCCAAACTAAGCCATCTGAATCGCCGCTATGATCTTAATTCGATTCAGCCCAGCCTAATGATTCTCATTCCGAAGGCCGAAAGGGGGCTTAAGGTTTAACTCATTAGGCTCAGAGACACAGGACTCACAAGGCCCTGGAGACCTCTGCCACAGTGTGTTAACTTCTCCCTTGTGACAGCTTTACATACAGTATGCGCACACACACACACACACACACACACACACACACACACACACACACACACACACACACACACACACACACACACACACTTTGTCAGTTAGGGCTCTCTGAGCAGAGAACAACAATGCACATCTACAGTATGAAGAGCGAGTGGACGTGGACGTCCCCTTTATTCAATGCATCTGTAATTCACAGCTTGACACTAAGAGATTCCATCCACCTCCCTGTCAGAGGAAAGCCATTAGTCAAACCAAACACTGACACTTAGTGTGTCAAACACACAGGTGGAACATCATTTGTTTTGCAACAGCGTGATAGCTCCAAACAGTGACTGGTGAATAATGTCTCCGCCCCGGTACAAGGCGATGTTACTGTGGAGAAAATGCACTGCATTGTGTTGTGGGGAAATGAGCGGAGAGGGAATATTTCAGTGTCTGTTGTTGTTTTAAATCTCAGGAACAGTTTATGCCTCTGGTGATGATTATTGTGAACATCATTCACTCTGGGCTTCACGGCGACAAATAGGAGCCAATTTTCTTGTAAATCTTCAAAAAGCAATAAAGGGTACATATAGAAAGGAAGACAGAAAGAAAGAAAGAAGTGTTGCATTCTCGTGAGCTTGTAGATTGGCTATTTTCACACTCTTTCTTTTTGTGGCTTTCGCGTTAATTTAATATTTTTTTTATAGAGGGACAGACAGTAGGCTGACAGGACATGGGGAGAGAGATGGGGGGTGACATGCAGTAAGGGCCGTCGGGATCAGGAGTCGAGACCGCGGCACACTGCCAGCCTGGATTACCAGCCAGGGTGCCTGGACCGCTGAGCCATGGCCAAGGCCATATTTTCACTATTTTTGAAACAGGGATTAAGTGGTATTCGTGATATTTTTTTTGTACTTGTTTGACACTCAAACAAATTAAGTTACTTAAGTAAACATGCTTTGTTACTCTCCGCCACTGCATGGGAGAGATGGGAGTCCTAAAATGTTTTGTCAAATAAGTCTTCATGTAGAAGAAACTATACAAACATGCGTGTTCATTCTCCATGCTGGAGTTGGTGTATTTTAATTGCCCTTGTTCTCGTTTGCCAGTCAGATAAATATCCCATCTTTCACTGTCTTCCAAAGCCGTAGGAGAGTAGACGCGCAACCCAGGGCTTTGTTGTTTTCCCTAATGCCAGATAATCTGGAGGCTGTCACATCAAACGCGGGGACATCTTAGGTGTTATGTAGATAGCGCTAATAGAAACTTAGCCCAGCTCAGTCCCTGTGGGGCCCCTCTCCTGCCTTTTCATTTGGAGGGAGGCAGAGATAGGCCATCTTCAAAGCACCTCTGTGTCCCAATGTATCGACCACGCTTTCTGTGCAGCCCCAGAGGCTTCCTATTAGAAAGGATTTGTCTTACATGCTCTGTGCACTTGCCACTCTGGAACATAAAATGGAAGTATAGACGAAGAAGAGGGAGAGAAAAATAAATAAAATAGAAATGTTGCTAGTGTGGTGAGCACTATGCCGCAGCAGTCATCTCGTCCCCCGATGCCGTCTGTCCGTGGTTTTCCAGGGACGGCTACCCTCCTTCCTTCCTCATTTCAAAGCAACTCCACGCTTCTCTGCAGGCATCCAGCAGGTCCACACAGCCATATCTGACATGGTTGCATGTTATCACTGTGACAGGCCACCAGACAACATAAAGCCATCACACTCACATACGCACGCACGCACGCACGCAAACAATCTATCTTCAGAGCTCTAGCAACCTATGCAATATTTCATTATTCTGTTTATTGTGAAAAAACAAATCTCTCTCTCACAGACACAGATGCACGCACACACACATAAACAAAAGAAAAGAGCCTGGATTTATGGCGTGGCGATTGGCTGTTTTGATAGGCAGAGCAAAGGTGGTCCGACATTTGCTTGATATTTGTAATTTCTTATTTTCTTTCACCAGCCAGCGCTCTCGGCTGATCCTCAGATAACCTGTCAGCCTTTTCTCTCTCCTTTATTACTGTATTGCCTCCTCCTGTAATCCATAGCCGGGCCACTATCACATATCTTCAATAACGGGGGTGGGGGGGGTTGGGCTGTATAGGAGAGAGGGGGGGGGGGGGGGGGGGAGATAGGGAGAGAATGACAGAGGGAGTTTTGGAAAACAGTAACGGGGAGAAGTGAGAGAGTGAAGGGGGAAAAGAGAGATGTGTGTGTGTGGGGGGGGGGGGGGGACTATTGTCTGTACTTCAATCTGAAACAAACCCAAGCAGCACAGCTATAGCGGGCTGCTGAATGCCCACAGGGCTTTCACTGCAGACGGACGCTATAATAAATCTGGCATTATCAGATGCTGGTCATTCAGGAGACACAAACTAAGTGCTTTTAGACGTGTCAGAGGACATGGGAGACTTTCACTGCCCTGGCCTGATGGCTGCCCCGATTGACCTGGGGTAAAGTTAGTTAGGTCTGTCAGCTGGCAGGATCACGACAGGCTAGCAGGGAGGACGTGTTAGAGAAGAGAGACAGACAAACAGTAGTACTTTTCCTAGTGTGATGGTACACAGTGACATCCAGAGTTCATTTAACCCTGAGAGTAACTATTGACCCTGCATGAATGCCCCCACGAGGGTCAATTTTAGCACTCAGATTTTAGTTGACTTTGTACTGTATATTCCTAAAAGAAAAAAGGCTGGAAAGTAGCCTTTCAGGAATATATTAATAAACCTATTAAACCCATGTTGAGACAACCCGGGCACTGACTAGAGCCATCAAGTTAATAATCTGAGATAAATTCCCAGCTCACTGTATAGTAAAGGTTTTAGAGACAGACTGCAAGATCAAATAATCAAACGAACTGGTCTGATTAAGAAGATATGAGAGGGAGAGAGAGACAGAGAGAGACAGAGAGAGACAGAGAGAGAGAGAGAGAGATGTACAATGTAAAATCCCCTGGTCAGTCAGTCAGACAGTCAGACAGACAGACAGACAGACAGACCACTGTATGCCAGCACGGCGTCACATAGATTGGTAGATTTATAAATAATAAATCAGAAAAACTAGTAAAATAAACTGTAAATAATTGTGCTGCCTTGTCCTCTGCCCCCACATCTAATGGATTGTGGGTGTATGCATTTCTGCATGCGTGCGTGCGTGGGTGGGTGGGTGCACGGCAGCTTATGCAAGCAGTGTGACAGCCTGACGGTTATCCACGTTGCCATGGTGACCGTGTGCCCGAGCCCCATTAGCAGCCAAGTGTTATGATGAGAGAGAGAGAGAGAGACACACACACACACACACACAGAGAGTTGTTAGGCATCAGTACACATATAGTATTGGCTGTACAACTGCCGATACCAATGTCGCCAAAAAAGTCAAATACTGGACAATATATGGTCTGTATATCGCAATGTCTTGCTCTAGACAGAAGTGCTTCTCATAATTGAGAAGTGCTGCTCCGTGCCGAGAGTAACAAGGATGTGTGGGCTCCAAACATTGCTTTTGTGGCTGCTAGAATATCTCGACTTCAAAAATAATTTGGGCTTGAACCATCGACAACAAAACAGTACAGGTATTATTGGTAACATAACATCGAGGCCAGGCTCCATCACCCCGCAAGAGCAGTACACAATTTGTCAGGCATCAAGCTTGATCTGTGAAACTATAGCGATAGCTACAAATATTTCCCAGGAGGCAGTGTGAGCACGGATGGCACCCCGTGGCTAACACAAACTAAATGGTGAAATTGCAGGGAAAGCACCCGCCACCTTATATTCCAAATATATCTTATTAGGGTCCCTCACAGCAGACTGTGTTCCTGGGAGCAGATAAAGACATGAAAGTAAAAGCCTTTTGTTTTTCCCCCGATTCATTATTAAAGGATATTATTTCCCATAGATCCAGAGTCAGACACTACCCAGCATGCTGCGCCACACATGAGGCGACACACAGAATACTGGACTACTACTTACTTACTTTCACCCAATTCCCAAATGTATGAATATTGTATCCTTTGCTATAAAAGATATCATGGATTTGTTCAAATGTAAAAGGGGAAGCAGTATTTGTATATACAGTGCCCAGAGAGGACATAACAAAAGGAAGGGGAAAGAGATGGCCAACGCATGCAGGCATAGATCATGTAGACTGTTGTGTCAAATTGGCAGTGGTGGAAAAAGTACTCACGTTTAGTGAGTAAAAGTATCAATACTGCAATGCAGAAATACAAGTAAAAGTCCAGAATTCAAAATGCACTTGAGTAAAAGTAGAAAAGTATTGGCATCAAAATGTACTTAAAGTACCAATAGTAGAATGCAGAATGTCTTTTCAAAATGTATAAAAATCATTAGAAAATTGACGCATTGTGAGCTTGCAGATCGTCTATTTTCAAATTTCTGATATGTATATATATATAGGGCTGAAGCAGTTAATGTATGTTTTGTAATAATAAACATCTACAAAGTAACTTTAGTAACTAATGCCCCAAAATTTCCAGAACCGCCTGTCATAGCGCCACCAGGAGGCCGACTTTTGAAAAACATTTTTTTTTACATTACTCCAGATTCTAAGTCTAAAAATTCGGAAAATCGTTACACACTATCATGTGTTCAAGACGGATCTGTCCGATATTTCATATTCCATCCTAATTGGCTAACATTTGCTTTCAAAGTTTGCAGGATTGGCCTTTTTGAAACAAAAAGCCTCAAATCATGAACACAGCGTGCAATTTACGTGGCATTTTTCACAGACTTTCCTACTAGGCTGAGGAATATATCCCACCCTATAACAGGCTCACATTGGCCTGTTATAGCGCCACCAACAGGTGGATTTTTGCAAAACACATTTTTGGAACAAAATGCCTCAAATCATCCAATTGCCATCAATGGTGTACGAACAAATGTCACCCTTTTCACATTGGCCTATTATAGCGCCACCAGGACAACCTGACCTGGCCTGGTGGAGACCTGTGCCCCCAAGGGGCACTTTATCTAGTTTATCCATGTGTACCTCTGGGTACACATCTGCTAATTCAGAGCACAACACCCGAACGCAACCAAACATACAAATCTCTTCTCCACTATAGACCCTCCCTAACATTTTTAGCCTAGTTTTTTTTATTTGTTGACAAAATTGTCAGTATATTCAGTTATAGTCATCATGGCTTGTAGTCGCCTGACATTTTTTTGTCATAGTTTTAGTCACCGAAATCAACACTGGCGGACGCGCATGCCCAGGTATAGGCACCGTACTGCATGTGTTTGTGTAGTTTATGTATTTCACTTCCTCTAAGCCCTACGGCCGAACCCCACCTCTCCAAACATGCTATACCTTCCAATAATAACTACCTATAGCACGGTGCATATAAGCTTCCTCACTTTTATGAGCTGTAAATACACAGACCTGCAGTGGTTAGTAACAGTCATAAATCCCGTGCCTGGGGAGACAGAGACAGGCACGGGGAGGAGAGAGGTATTGTTTTGTTTCTGCGTTTTATCCAGAGAATGTGAGCTAGAGGAGGTTTTATGGCCCCGTTGCTACCATGTATTAATATATTGACAAACAATAGAGTCTATATGAACAACATGCATCACCGGTGACTGGAGGCATCCAAGCTGCATGATTACATATGGTTCTTTAATCTGTGCTCTGTGGTGTAAAGTAACTAATGCGTGATTTTCGTATTATTTCCAGTTTTTCATGTGTTTATGAGGTGACAGTACTTCAATTAGACCCCTTGCTCCTGGAGGCTGAAATCTTGACAGTCAAACGTGCCAATGGAAAAAAAGTGATATAGTGACATCACAATATCGTCCCCTCCCCTAAGCCCTCCCCCTTTATCATAAAACAACAGCTGTGCGTACGGCTTCAGTTCAGGTGGATCACCACCCATCACCACCCACCAGGCATACTTGGTGAACATAGTTCTTAATGAACATAAAAATGACAATTTTAACAAATTCCTGATGATCATGTTTAGGGTGGAAAAAACCCACGGCACTCCATCTTTTTAGTAGGGGAGAGCCGCCTTGGATGTAACGCGTCACGGTTGTAACATGGACGTTATCTCTTGATTGGTCAACGCCACCATGACGCCATCGCGTCAGTATGTGTACAGCAACGTACTCTACGTGCCCAGGAAGTTTGAAGTGTTTACCTTCATCCTGCGGGGAGCTATTGGCGAAAAACTGACTTTTTTCAAAATGCGTATAATTTTACACCTGGAGTATTTGTGTGCTACAAGTTTTTTCTTTGGTGTTGGTGAATAAAAATCCACATGGATGTCTTCATGCTTATGTTCTTCATTAGTTTGCATCGTGTTTAGACGGAATTCACGTTCATTCTGGTCTGTAAGCAACGGCAAAGAAAACTTCGGAGGGAGGGTCAATTGTAACATGTGTTACAAATGGTCCGCTTCCATTCAATGCCATTATAAGTAATATTTACATATTTGACATATTGTCCAATATTATATGTTTTAAAATTGTATTGTATTGTGTAGTGTATTCTAAAATTAGTTTAGGGTTGTATAACATTGTACAACTCAATCAATCAAACGTTTGTTTAATCAATGTATTTCCCCATTGAACTGAAAAAAAAGCCCAAACTGGTACACCCGATACTATTTAATTTTTCCCAATATGTTTGATACATTTTCTTATCACATCCATGGTATGAAAACAATGCTAAGGAGTTGCTTCAATGAAATATAATTGCTTTAAGCTGAAAACGATATGTTTAATGGTGTTTTTTAGCGTTGTTACATTTATACTCCATGCTGTTACAATTAATCCGATATGCGCAGCAAATGTAACACTGAAACAGCGTCCACGTTCGGTTTAATAACTCCCGACCTGTTTTATCAAAAAAATAACTTGAAGTGGTTTATGGTAGCTGACATGTGTAGGTCCGTTGCCTGAAAATATTACATGTGTAGCTAAACGGATCTCCGAGTAAAAAAATGAAACGTGCAAAATGTTACATCCGTGGCGGCTCTCCCCTACTGTATATGTACAGTTTTGAGGTATTTGTACTTTTCCTATTTCCAGTATACTTTTGCTTCTACACTGCTACATCTCAGAAGCAAATATTGTACTTTTACTCCACTACATTTAGTTGGAAACTATTTAGTTACTTTGTAGATTTAGATTATTATTACAAAACATACAGTAACCATGACTTCAGCCCTATAAACATTTGTGCCAATCTACAATGTGTTGCGTTGCAAGCTTGTAGATTGGCTATTTTCAAAGGATTTTTTATTCATCTGAAAACTGGAAATGAGACACTTTAATCGAGTAGATTTTGATTTCAGCACTTTTACGTAACAGAGTAGTTCTACATTACGTAACAGAGTAGTAACAGAGTAGTTCTACATTGTAGTAACAGAGTAGTTCTACTCATACTTAAGTAAAACAATTGAGTGCTTTTTTTCCACGACTGTTTTTTTGTCTGGTTTTTTCTTTCCGAGGAACACGGTCCATATTCCAGACAGTATACAGAAGGAACACAGTCCATATTCCAGACAGTATACAGAAGGAACACAGTCCATATTCCAGACAGTATACAGAAGGAACACAGTCCATATTCCAGACAGTATACAGAAGGAACACAGTCCATATTCCAGACAGTATACAGAAGGAACACAGTCCATATTCCAGACAGTATACAGAAGGAACACAGTCCATATTCCAGACAGTATACAGAAGGAACACGGTCCATATTCCAGACAGTATACAGAAGGAACACGGTCCATATTCCAGACAGTATACAGAAGGAACACAGTCCATATTCCAGACAGTATACAGAAGGAACACAGTCCATATTCCAGACAGTATACAGAAGGAACACAGTCCATATTCCAGACAGTATACAGAAGGAACACAGTCCATATTCCAGACAGTATACAGAAGGAACACAGTCCATATTCCAGACAGTATACAGAAGGAACACAGTCCATATTCCAGACAGTATACAGAAGGAACACGGTCCATATTCCAGACAGTATAGCCTACAGAAGGAACACAGTCCATATTCCAGACAGTATACAGAAGGAACACAGTCCATATTCCAGACAGTATACAGAAGGAACACAGTCCATATTCCAGACAGTATACAGAAGGAACACGGTCCATATTCCAGACAGTATACAGAAGGAACACGGTCCATATTCCAGACAGTATACAGAAGGAACACAGTCCATATTCCAGACAGTATACAGAAGGAACACAGTCCATATTCCAGACAGTATACAGAAGGCTGAGAGGAACACAGTCCATATTCCAGACAGTATACAGAAGGCTGAGAGGAACACAGTCCATATTCCAGACAGTATACAGAAGGCTGAGAGGAACACAGTCCATATTCCAGACAGTATACAGAAGGCTGAGAGGAACACAGTCCATATTCCAGACAGTATACAGAAGGCTGAGAGGCAGTCGTTTGGTCTGCGTTCAGCTGGCGAGAGCCACACTGACAACTTAATGATTGCCTTTGGGAGGCCTTTGAACTTCATCACGGGTTCCTTCAATGGGGGGACGCCGCCATTGTGCTGCTTTCTCTCATACGCATACCGACCGCGCCGCATTCCCCCGATCACGGAGCGAGACCTTCCATCTATGCCTCGCACGATCCATTGCCCTCTCTTAATCTCACATCTCTCCATCTCATTTCTTCATCTTCACAACTCACTGATTCAAATATATTTCCTTGTTCCATTCCTCTCTCAGCCTGTGTCTCTTCCAATCACGACCGCCGTTCCCCAGTTCCTCCTCTGCCTCTCACTAATTCCCTTCTCTTTTTTTCTCCCATATTATTCTCTTTTCGCCCGCCGTCCTATCTGACATCACAGAGCCACATCGTCTCTGACAAAGGATACGAAAATAATAACGAGTGAGCCCATAAGAGGACCAACAGCAGCTCGCCCCACAGAGTGGCAAGACCCTAAATTGCATCCTCTGCTGTGTGTTTGTGCCACAGCTGTGCAGAGAACCCTGGGGACTAACGCACGCACGCACACGCACACACACACACACACACACACACACACACACACACACACACACACACACACACACACACACACACACACACACACACACACAAACAAGCGCAACACATACACTGACACAAACACACAACATAAACACACAGATCTCCACACTCCAACAACAAACTCTGCCAACAGCTAATCAACTGAGTGCGTGCGTGCGTGCGTGCGTGCGTGCGTGCGTGCGTGCGTGCGTGCGTGCGTGCGTGTGTGAGTGTACATGTGTGCATGGCATGCGTGTGTCTCTACAAGCCCTTCATGGTATCGGATGCAACCCTGCTGGTTTTGGGGGATGGGGGGATGGCGGTGGGGGATTCAGTGTTTCGCCTAAATGTGAGTGTGGTGCCTGGAAGTCATCCAGTATACTGTTTTACCCTGAATTATTAAATGCTGCCTCTTATTGCAGCCGACACTGAAATAGTTGAAGAAGCCATAGCAGACTATAGTGCCTGGCACAGGAAACTATATCATTTATATATGCTGCTATTCTCCCAACCCACCCTGGCTGATAAGGATGTTTTATGATGTACATGACAGATTCCCTCAAATAAGCTAATTACAACTATGCTTGCTAGAAGTGTGCGTGCGTGCGTGCGTGCGTGCATGCGTGTGTGCGTGCGTTGTGGGTGTATTTTTCCATACAAAAGCCCTGGACAAAACACGGTACCTGGAAACAATGAATGCTTTAACATGCTTGACCCCGGGCCTGTACTAGCAGCTGTGCTACAGTGACCTATTAGTCTCCTGCGGGGGGTAGATGACAGAAGCTCTCGCCAGCGTAGCCATTGCCTGCATGCTGACGCTAGTGTCCCAGGCCCGGAGAGAGAGAGCGAGAGAGAGAGCCCATACTGACAGCACTCCTCCACAATGCAAATACACACTTCCACATGAGCGGGCCCGTCACTCGCATTTCCCCGTACACACAAATTCCGTGCCATGACGCCTCTGGGGCTCTCAGAGACTGTCCCTTCTCGCCTGCCCCTGCGCTGGTGTTATTGGCCTTATATGGGGTGGACTGGGAGGGTGTGTGTGTGTGTGTGTGTGTGTGTGTGTGTGTGTGTGTGAGGGTGGGGGGGTATTGGGTGCCATAGTGGGCACTGGTGGTTAGCGGCGAGGAGGGTTGTCACGGGCCGAGTGTCCACTGGCGCCTCCTGTCAGTCAGCCTGCTCTCTGCGCCCTGCGGCCGTGTGCACTGTATTGCATTAGCGGTGATTTTTGCTGACAAATGCTGGCTTGGCCGGCTGGCCCCGCCCCCTCCTTGCCCTCCCCAGGGCCATCACATCACACCATGGCATGGCCAAGGTCTGCCTTACAAATGAGGACTCTCTCTCAAACACACACGCACACAAGCACACAAGCACGCATACACACACACACACATGCACGCGCACACGCACGTAACCGCGCACACACGCACACCACGCGACGACTGGGAGAGTAGACTGTCATCTCAATCTCGTACATGCACACCACACACAGATGCATTGCATAGTATGTAGATACACCGCCCGCATCACGTGTGCACACACACACACGCGCGTGCACACACACGCACGCATGCACGCAAGACGTGCACATATACATACAGCAACTCACACAGCTCAGGGGGATGGCTGTTACAACATGGACACAGCAAGCGGTTCCTACAACCGCACCAACTCTACCTATATGACTGCAAGCTGTTGACATGGCCCTGTATACCCCTCCTCCCACCCCTCTCTTCCTATTTCAAGTCCCCTCCAGGTCTGTTCTCCCCCCCCCCCACCCCACCCCACCCCCCAACCCAGGCAGAGGGGCGTCAGTTCCGATTAGCGGTATGGGTGGATGCATCGTATACGCATGTCTTTGATTATTGAGTAAAGTGACATCTTACTGGTGCCTTTGCCTGCAACTGTCAGCTTGTCTTTTCTCATATCCAGATTTTTGAGTGGTGCAAACCACTCCAAGGAACAGCAATGTCCGTAAGTGACGTTCACCTATGTGACGTTAATGAGCACCAGTATGAGCACCAGTATGTACCAGTAGGGGCCAGTAGGGGCCAGTAGGGGCGCTGTAGTAACGTTAGCTGCACTGTTGCCTGCTAATGAGAGAGAGAGGTGGGGGGGGGGGGGGGAGTTGCACCACTCAGTTCACACGGGTGTGATTTTTTTTAAACATTTCTTTTTTCTTTGCTTCTTATACTTTTCTCTTTCTGAACACTAGGGCTGCAACTAACGATTGCAACGATTCATAATCGATTCATTGGGCGATTATTTAAACGATTAATCGATTAATCAGATAATCGCACCTTTTTGCAATTACCTTAAAAATGTAGCTTGAAGTTGTTTTAGGCATGTTCTAACTAACAATAAACACAATAAAAATGTATACTTCCTTCAAAAATATTATTATATTATTATTACAGCTTTGACTGCACAACAACTGCACTTTAAGCATAACAAACAAAAATAAAGTATTGAATCAAATATATAAAATATCTGAATATAAAACTCTCTGTGAACAAAGCAGGCAAAGTGCTGTTAATAAAGTATTCAATAAAAGCTAAAATGCTGCTTAATATAAAACATAATTGACTCGTTTTCTGTAAGACAAATACTATACCGCGTGCACACACACACACACACACACACACACACACACACACACACACACACACACACACACACACCCCTAGTTTACCATCCACCTGTTCTGTCTCACTGTCTGCGAGCAGCAGTGGTACACCTGTACAGCGCTGTGCAGAGACTCTGAAGATAGATTGTCAGTCACACTATCTGGGCCTTCCTCTCTCTCTGTCGGTGCCTGCTGGCCCGGAATGAAACCACTGAAACCAGACCCATCCGGTTGGACCCGCCTGGGACAGGTGACGGTCCGTGGTCTCAGCATGCTGCGCTGTCTGTGCCAAACAGAACCCAGGGCTAGCTGCACAGAACACGTAAACGCACGCACGCACACACGCACACACAGGTACTATGCACACACACACACACACACACACACACACACACACACACACACACACACACACACACACATGTACAGACACAGATCTGTAACCCAGATCGCAGCCGCGTCACATGATTGAATCCCACAGACAGGCAGCAGAGCAGTCTCCAGCCACAACCAGAAATAGGTTAAACAGGCTAAAAATACCAAAAACATTAATAATTCAGCTTTTGCTAACCTGTACCTCAGAAAAGAAATAGCACACTTCTCACTGTGAAGTGGCTTCATGGCTTAATGGGCAGGTTTGTACGTTGGTGGATTATTCACAGTATTTGGGAGGCTATTTCCTTCCCGACATGAGGTTGAGGCGTAAACAGACGATGTGCTGTCATCACAGCTAATGTGACAGGCGAGGTCAAAACACCAGCGGCTAAGAGGAACGCTCCTTCATTTTGTGATACAAGCGGGACATTTGGCATGAACATTCCTCTGGGTCATCTCTTTAACTTTTTAAACCTGGCAATCCAAAAATCCAGATGTCTATATTATATATATTTCTTGCACATTGTAGGAAAAGATTCACCATTATAGATATTGTGTGTGTGTGTGTGTGTGTGTGTGTGTGTGTGTGTGTGTGTGTGTGTGTGTGTGTGTGTGTGTGTGTGTGTGTGTGTGTGTGTGTGTGTGTGTGTGTGTGTGTGTGTGAATTATATAAAAGATTATATGCGAAGGACAGATCCTGACTGACTAATTTGAGTAGATGTTGCCATCTGGTGCCCAGGTCTCCCTTCTAAAACAGATTATTAATGTCAATGGGAAATTCCATGGGTTTCGGAGGGTTTTTTAGACTGTTGGTCGAGAGGAGAAAGGGGGAAGTATAATCCTAAAGTATATCAACAGGTTGAGTTGAAGAGAAAGTAAGACAGAGTGGTGAGCATCTTCTTCCCGGGTAGCTCAGTTGGTAGAGCTCTCGCCTTTGGACGACACAATTTTATGGGTTCGAACCCGGGCACCTTGAACTCACCGTAGCACCATGGCTTGAGTCCTGTGTTAAGTGATGGGAGCTGATGTTAGTTGTGTTGACGGAGAAAAAGATCAAATGGTGGAAGATGAAGAAATGCTGTGTGGCGTTCAGGGAGGAGATAAGAAAGGGAGTCAGAGCCATGAAGGACGTAAGCAGGAGTACAATGGAGTCATGAAGGAACTTGGAAGTAAGCAGGAGTAAAAGGAGATGAAGGATAAGGCGAAGAGAGAGGTGGTGAGGGAGAAAAGGATTTGTACCGATTGGCTAGACAGGTTAGCAGCAGGTTAAGGTAAGGATAGAGATGCAAATGTTCTAGCAAGTGAAGCCAGTGTGTTGAGAATATGGAACGTATCTGTCAGGAGTTATGTGACAGAAGGGTACCAGTGAGAAGGAAGATGGTAGTGAGACCAGCCATGCTGTACGGCTTGGAAATGGTAGCACTGATTAAAAGGAGGCATATAGGAGGATGCTATAGGAGCGACAAGGAAGAACATTATCAGAAATGACTACATTAGAGCAGTGATACTCAACCTCAGGCCCGCGGGCCACATCAGGCCCGCGGGACCATTATGACTGGCCCACCAATGAAAATCTAAAAAAAAGAAGAAAAAAAAATCTGGAAAATGAAATAAAAATAAATAAATCTGAATGAAGTTATCTTTAATTACATTATTATAAGTAATACTATTAGAGTTGTACTATTACTCGAACGAAAATAAAAGCTTGGGGGGGGGGGGGAGATGCAATGCAAATGAAAGACATATACTGTGTATCCCTATTCCCTGACATAATTTTATAGCTAAACGGACAGAATTCTATTTTATTTGAATGATGAAACCCAGCTGAAATTGCGGAAATGGTAATTGCGGAAATGGTGGAAATGGAAATTGCGGAAATTGCGGAAATTGAGGAAATTGCGGAAATGGAAATTGCGGAAATTGCGGAAATGGAAATTGCGGAAATTGCGGAAATGGTAATTGCGGAATTTGCGGAAATTGCTCTTCACTTATAGCTATCTATTTTCAGGTAGATTGTTTTATTTTACTCAGTCAGCCATATCACTACTCATTTTTTTTCATGAAAAAGGTCATAGCTGGGTAATCTATTTTCAGGCAAATTGTGTTTATTGTATTTTATTTTACTCAGCCATAACAATTTATTTTCTGTTAACCAACTTGCTGGCTGGCAGGCAGGCAGACAGCTACTCATAGACAGGCAGACAGACAGACAGCTACTCATGGAGAATTGGACAGGCAGGCAGTCAGACAGCTACTCATAGACAGGCAGACAGACAGCTACTCATGGAGAATTGGACAGGCAGGCAGACAGCTACTCATGGAGAATTGGACAGGCAGGCAGACAGCTACTCATGGACAATTGGACAGGCAGGAAGGCAGACAGCTACTCATAGACAGACAGACCATCTTGAAATAAATGGCCGCCATCTTTGATTTCCAAGTGGCCGTGTTTCTTTCCTTCAAAGATGATTTGTACCAAATGTCACGCTTGTATCACCATTTGAACGATTCTCCAAAAATATTAGACACTATCCAACAACCTTGATGAAATAAACCTTTGATAACTGGAATTTAAAAAGGGAAACTGAGAAAATGTAAAAAGAGAATTCTCTTATAAAAGCAACTCAAACCAAAGCTCTGCATGAGGCTATTAAAGTACATGGAATGGAATCAACTGCAGTGGAGTAGATTGCCTGCATTTCACTGGGACTTGTTTGTTCTCTAAAGGCAGGTGCAGAGAGCAGATCCAGCTCTTTGCTAAATACCCTTGGAAGCCAATCCCCCAGGGAGAAGAAGGCCTGTCTAAATATGTGGCTAATCTACCACATAGAAAAACGAGGTGAACAAAGAGAGAGAGAGAGAGAGAGAGAGAGACAGAGAGAGCTAGAGTGAGTGAGTGAGTGAGTGAGTGAGTGAGTGAGTGCGTGCGTGCGTGTGTGCGTGCGTGCGTGCCGCGTGCGTGCATGCGGGGTGTATAGAGGAAGAAGGTGGAAGAGAAGAGAAGCACCATTTGGTGGGGTCCAATAGTTAGCCCTGTGTATTTTAGTCTATTTCTGGCCGCTCCGCTTCGGGCTCTGTGTGTTTGTGCGCACAAGTTCTTGTGTGTGTGTGTGTGCGTGTGTGTGTGTGTGTGTGTGTGTGTGCGTGCGTGCGTGTGTGTCTGTGTGTGTGTGTGCGGTTCAGTTCCCAGAGGAGCACTCTGGTGCAGCAGCTCTTTAGTTTACTGCACGTACATTACACTCATGTGCCATTACCACACACACACACACACACACACACACACAGACAACTCCTCTTCCACTAACATGCCGACATACTGACACTGCTGCAGCTATATTGCCGACGTAGCCCAGTGCATCTTATGATAAGCGTGCATCAAAGTGTGCATCGTGTGAGCGTGAATTGTGGCTTTGTGGATGTTGACCCCACACACACACACACAGACGCACACACGCACACTCCCACCCACCCTCTCCCCCTGACTTCTTTTATGAGGCTGCTTCTATTAATCAGCGTGAGTTGGCTTGGGTAATAACCACGCGGATGGGCCAGGGCACAGACATAAAGCCATTAGAGGACCACAATCCGCAAAGCCTTCTTTATTGTCATCTCAATGAATCAACACAGCTTATTAAAAAGGAAAAAAAAGGAAAGAATAGGACTCGGAGATAGACTCCGGGAGCTGTCATGAGGCTCCCAAACACCCCAGCGCTGCACCCGGGGGACCACCTCACACAGTGCTTAACACACAGCGCTACCCGGGGTACCACCTGCCTCACACATGCAGTGCTTAACACACAGCCACGCTATATACAGTACTATACGGCACAACTATAGTGAGATCAACCGGTGATGCACTAGAGAGTGCATGAGAGTGTTGAGAGTGTACAAATATAGAACCAGGTGGACCGTCAAGGTTCCATTTGGCTCCATTCCATCGGAGTTACAAGAGGATAAATTCACACTGAGGATTTCACTGTGTAAGGCCATGTTCCATGTTTTATTTTTACGTCCCTCGTGTTTCCTTAAATATAGTGCAATCTTTTATCACAGAGGCACTCATAGATTTCATGTCTTTGCGAGGGTAAAAAGCTAAAGGGAACGCTTCGGTTTACATCTCAGACAAATAATGCCCATGGCTGTTATTAAAAAAAGCAAGTGTAGCATCCACAGAAAAGGTGAAATAGTGTTTCATTCGTACTTCTGGTATGGATAAATCCATACAACCGGTAGCCTTGTACAATTGTTGTACAATTCACATGGGGGGTGGGGGGGGACATAATTTAAAGAAGTGAAAAGGCCTTCGACCTGCTTTCATTTTGATGCTTTTCTCAATGCCCCCCCCCCCCCCCACACACACACACACACACACACACACACTGCACATTTCTGTCACCCGGGGGCTAAATTCAAACAAGTTCTCCTACAAGGCCCCACCCTTCCAGCACCAATTGGCTTAATGCTGACCGCCCCCCCTTCTCGAATCATCACCAGCTCCCTCCCTCTCTCTCTCTCACACGCATGCATGCACGGACACACACACACACACACACACACACACACACACACACACACACACACACACACACACACACACACACACACACATACACACACACACACACACACACACACACACACACACACACACACACACACACACAAGCCCACACTTGCACAAGAATGCAGAAAACAGCCTTGAATTATTCAGCCTGCGCGGAGTGCGCGCCAGCCAAGACGACAGGCTAGTTGCACGGGCAAGCTGGACCGTGTTGATGAGCAAGTCGATGGGATATTGTGTGTGTGTGTGTGTGTGTGTGCGCGGGCGGGTGGGCGTGCATGCGCGTGTGCGTCTGTGTGTGTGTCCAGCCCAGAGGAGGGCTGGGTGAGATACTGTGTGTAACACATTCTCAGTGTTAGTTTAACCATTTGTAACTCCCAGTGTACAAATGTACCCATAAATTAAAGCTGTATTTCTTACATTTTAAATATTTCCTTCCAGTGAAATATTTTATTTTCTGGCCAAAAAGTGTATTTTAGACGTGAAGCGTAGGCGCAGTCTTTCAACTTCCTCTTAACAGTCTTTGTTTTGGTGAGTGTATTTTATTTTATTTTTTTACTAGGCTACTCTACCAGGAGCTGCGAGCAACGGCTCAAAAGTAACATAGCGTTAAGGAGAACTCCTTCTAACGATATAGACCAGAGCTAGAGGAAGGCCAGCCTCAGTTCCACAGCGCAAGGTCGGCCGCTCTCCACAGTCATTTCTTCCAGACCGCTCCAGCGTTCCGCACACATCCTATTACAGCCGAGCTGAGGCTCACACACATACGCAACAAACACACTCACTGACATAACAAACACACACGCGCACACACACACTGGCTCGTCTTCCCTTTGCAAACCACTCATTATCACACTCTGTACTGTCAAATAACGCCATACTGTAGGTGAGGACATTCATATTTTCACCATTAATGCCCGTTTTACAGGTGTTGCCGACCAAGTTCAACTTGGCAACCTGGTACCCATCAGCACACGACCCACACTGCATCCTACATCCAGTACCACATGACAAAGAAACATCTTAATACTTTAACCGCCATTGCCGAAAGCCCTTCGGCAATTTATTTTTATAGTGCATTCGATCGACCCATAATGCTACTCACGTTAGCCAGTGCTAGCACAGCACTGGATCGTTCATCTTAGATCGTCGTCGCCATAATAATCCATTCTATCCGTTTCTTTCAATCGCCTGTATCTCCTATTCCTTGTCCCAGATGACATTTTTGGTGAAAACAGCGTTTCTTTGACGTCACAGAGCCGAGGCTGTATAGCTGCCCAGAGCTCCAGTCTGGATTCATATTGTCAATAAGGAAGGCCCCGCTCCATATAGTTTCCAATTTTAGGTCTACGGCGAAATGACCGCAAATGGCGGCTTTTCAAAATAAGAGCTCAAATTAAAAAAATGCTGGCGTGAATTAGGTCCTAATTTTTCAATAAATGATAGCAGTAAATGTGTTAAATGGTTGCAGCCACTATAAAGGACTGTACATTGCTAGATGACCGTCTGGTGGACCTGGTCTCAGACAAGATCAGAGGAGTACAGGACAGGACAACAAGAATGTATACAGTAAACACAGCACTGTAAAACTAGACTGGTTTGATCACAATGACACACATGTCAATTCACTACAAGATATTCCAAATACCCAGATATTGTGTTATTTATTGCAATTAAATTTGACTGTCACTGTCACTATGTTTGAAATAGGCTGCCCATTTGATTTGTATATGGACACTTGTTTTACATCCAAACTTATGAAATATCAGCCTTTGGTGGAACGTTATGGCATTGGGATATAATTGTCAACTTATTGTCCTGTATTTGGAAGTCTAGGCCATGTCCATAAACTTGTGCTCAGGGGTCTGCAATTGGGTGGATTGCAAAAGACAAATGCAAAAAAATTGGCTAAATACTGTTCTGCCTCTGCAGCTATTATGGGCAATCTGTCTATCTGGAGAAGGCGTTGTTTCATTTATCCTTAGGTGGCTTAAAGAAAAAACAAAACAAAAAAAAACATCCTGTCTAGTAGTGTCAAGTAGTAGTATGTCATCAATGTGCTATCTTTTCCTCTGTGTGTTAAGCATGTGCAGCGGTTGTATTTGGTTGGACCATATAATGAAACCTTCCTCTGATCAGTGTTTGGGTCTATTGTGCAGATTCAAATAAAATAATTCAAATGTGTGTAAGGAACAGCACAACATGAGTTAGAAAACAAGAGAATAAGAGGGAGACAGAGAGAGAGAGGCAAGTGGTGGGGGGGTGTTGACATTGGTGCGTGCGTGCGTGCGTGGACATAATCCTCTCCCTGCTCTCATTGGGTTTTAATGCGGATGCTATTTCCATAAACCTGCCTCCTGAATCACTGCCATCCTCTTACGCTTAGCCCGGGTCGTGCAGCGCTAATACCAGTGGCAAATGCATGCTGGGAAAACATACAGTACATCCTCTGACACCTCTCCAAGACAATCACTGTTATTCACCAGCGCTAGCACCATAACAAAGGGAGGGAGGTGGGGGGGCGTGTTCTTAGCGCTAGCAGCTAGCTACAGTCGAGCCGTGACCATTGCGATTATTTTCTTCTCGACTCGGCTGGATTTGAGGAGTGGCAGTGGGAGGATGGAGCAGTTGGCAGAGGGTTTTGTGTGTTGTGTTGTGTGGTGTGTGTGCACGCACACACACACACACACACACACACACACACACACATGCGTGTGTGCGTGCATGCGTGCGTGTGTTGGTGCATAGTGAGAAAATGCAGGATTTGCCATGATGCTGAGCTGGGTGAAGTAAATCTCCTGTAGATTTGTATAGTAGAGTGTAGAGTTTTGTAACAAACAAACGCACAAGCAAGTGCGCCGCGCGCATGCTTAGAATGTCTGAAGACTGCAAACTGACTGTGAAAAGTGGACTGACTAACTAATCAAATGGCAGATGTGGGGAATTCAACTGTTGTGGGGCGTGATTACATACAAAGTACTCTGCACTATATGCACTTTGAGTACTATGCACTTTTTTACTGATTGCCCTGTGTTTTTATTGTTCAGTGTTTTTAGGTTTTTACCATGTCTTACAGTATGTCATGTTTTTATTATATTGGAGCTTCCATACGTAAGATTTTTCACACGTATGTACCTGAACATGCAACTAAGTGAATGTGAATCTGAATGTCATCACACACACACGCACGCGCACACACACACACACACACACACACACACACACACACACACACACACACACACACACACACACACACACACACACACAACAGGCCGCTATGTGCACACGTTTGTCTTACCAGTGTTACACACCGTCCCTCGTGTTCACAGAGGGCCACTACACTGCCACGCCAGCGTGCACAATGTGCACACAGACAGACACACACTGACTTACATGATGTACTTGTACACAACCTCATCCCCTACATGCATGCACCAATGTTACGGTACACACACACAGACCATATACTGTACATACTTCAAGCACTCTCTCTCTCTCTCTCTCTCTCTCTCTCTCTCTGTAGCTGATTTGTACATCAATGCAATGCGTTGATGAACTTCAGCTTCAGTTGTAGTCTTGTAGATTTGCCATTTTGCGCTGCAGGACACTTGTGCAAGTATAATGGGCCCTTGGGGCCCTCTGTGTGAGACGTGGGGCCCTTGGGGCCCTCTGTGTGAGACGTGGGGCCCTTGGGGCTCTCTGTGTGAGACGTGTACATGTAATGCACTCAGTACGTTTAGCAGCTGGTGTCAGCTACAGAAACATTCCAACAAACATGAATTAGTGATCCAAGCTGATCGGATGACACTGACGGACCCCTCACAGGGGGGTGGCTAGGAAGGAGTTAATGACAAAATGCAGACGTTAATAACTCATAACCCGTCTCCTGGGGAATCCTAGTTTACATTAATTACACTGTAGCTCCCGGCAAACTGCATATCAAGCAGGATTCTACAAACAAACAACTGGCATGTCTACTTACCATCAAGCACCAAAGCAACAGGGGTCGTTGTGCACAGTGGTGGGAAAACAATAGTTCTTCTGAGGTAAAGGTATATCAATACCATAATACCAGAAATGCTCTGTTAAGTAAAAGTAATCATTCCAAATTTACGTGAGAAAAGTATTGGCATCAAAATATATACGTATAATATAAGTACATAAGTAAAAGCACTCTTTATGCAGAATTGACCACAAGTTTTCAAAAATGAATACAAATCTTTTGAAAATAGTAAGTAAAAGAACATTATTTGCCTCTATGATGTAGTGGAGTAAACATTAAAACTAAAACTACAGTAAAGTATACATATGTTTTGGAATAAAATGTATAATATGTTTTTTGGAGTAGGAGAGGGGTTGGGTACACTGTTGAACGGGGAGAGACTGAATAAATCACACCCGAACGTACGTACTGTATGTATATGCACTAATATAACACAGAACGCCATGACACATGGTACTCCGTAACAAAGCATTTCCACAGGCTTTAAAGTGTAAATTATACCACCAAGAAGTACCGACCTTCAAGTGCAAAATGCTGCGTTTTATTATACGCATCAATTTCACTTCAAAATTGCAACAAAAAAAATTGTAATAACTGTATCATTACATTTTTCACGTGACAATCTGTAATGTTCTGGCGAGCAACAAGGTCATACAATGAAGTGTAAATTAGGCTTCATATTGTTTTCATCACATGTGGAACGTGTACAGGTCCACAGTTCTAAAGGGCAGGGTGAATGAATACATTAACGAATGAAAATACATACCGTAGAGGTAAATATACAACCAAAAAACAATGCAGTATGAACCAAAACAATTGGTCATGCTAACAGAATTTGAATTGTACTGGGCATACAATCATACAATCTGTGGTGTGTCTGTTTCATGCCTGCAGTAAATATTACTGGAGATATTGCACTATTATAGTGCAATAACACTGGCTGCATTTCATCCGACCACATGCGTGCAGGTCTCTGTCTGTGCGTGCGTGCGTGCGCGTGTCTGAGGGTAAAGCAAATGGAAGGAAGGGGAACAGCAGTGCAGCCTGACACCCATCAACGTTGGCCTGTTACATTTCGATGACACATTGTAGGCTACCTCCAGAATAGGGGAGGCAGAAAGGAGGAGGGGGTGGGAGACTAGGGGGGTGTGTGTGTTGGGGGGGGGGGGGGTGTTGGAGCCCAGCAAGGAGGCTAAAGGAGGATTCAAGAGGTACAAGGGAAGCGTAATAGTTTCATCACCCGATGGGGGAGGCAGTACACTGAAACTTTCAAAGCCTGTGTGAGCGTGTGTGTGTGTGTGTGTGTGTGTGTGTGTGTGTGTGTGTGTGTGTGTGTGTGTGTGTGTGTGTGTGTGTGTGTGTGTGTGTGTGTGTGCGTGCGCGCGCGCCATACACGTCTGGGGGCTGCCTTTAAGCACTCGAGCGTGTGAGAATCGCTGTTGACTGTGCTCTGTGTGCAGAAAGGAAAAAACAAAACGCCAACATGTAAACACTGCACATGTACATCGATGGCAATTAAATGTTGTTAATTCCCTCCGACGTGGGAATAGTGTTGTTTTAATAAGTGCTCCACCCGGAACGGTTGTTGTTTAAGTCTTTTCGAGTGCAGATGGTTTGGAGATCTGCTCTCGTCGAGAGAGAGGGAGAGAGAGCACAAGGGGGGGAGAGAGAGAGAGAGAGAGAGAGAGAGAGAGAGAGAGAGAGAGAGAGAGAGAGAGAGAGAGAGAGATGGAGTATAGAAGTTTGGAGTATTGGTCTTGTTAGTGACCAGTGAGCCTTCTGACCTTAATTTGCACATTGACAGAGTGTGAATTTCAGACAGATAAATGATGCTAGAGTATAGAGAGAGATTGGCGAACAGATGGCCAGAGATAGAAAAATCACAATTGGTGCAATCCCCCCCCCCCACCTCTTTCTCTCTCTCTCTCTCTCTCTCTCTCTCTCTCTCTCTCTCATTACCAGGCAACAGAGCATGCACTATCCCTCTCTGTTTCTGGCGCCCCCTACTGGTACTAATAAGTCATATACTCGTGCTCATGACCAATGCCACAGGCGCATAGGCGGACACGGACATTGCTGGTTGTAGGAGTGGTTGCACCACTCAAAAACAAACAGAGTCTCTGCTAAACACACGTACGGCCTGCCGTGAACACATTCTCTGCTCTGGCATTCTCTCAAAGAACAATTCATTTTTGTTCTGTATGTTTTGTATTTCTGTTGCTCGTCTTCCCCCCCATTCCCCGAGTTACACAAGTTAATTGATTGTAGAACAGCTTCCCTCCCAATAACGAGTTACACGAGTTACGTTTTCATTGTTTAATTTACAATTAAAAATTTAATTTAATATGTTTTAAGACTTACGGGGTTTCCATCGGACAGAGTGGGATAGGTGAAGCGTTTTGACGACGTCATCGGAAAAACATCCGTCGCACTGGCATGCAAAGGGTTCTGGGAAATTGAGGCCCAATGCATTACAATGGTGGCGGTGGCATGCAGCGGGTGCGTTCCTCCTCCGCTCTGGAATATCTTTTAATACTATGACAAAGGATCACACCATTTTAAAGCGGATTTTCATGAAAAGGAACGATAATGTCGGCGCGGTCGTTCCTCAAAGGTTAGTGAAATCCAGGCAGAGAACACACACAGACTGTACAGTACTACAGTATATCACATATATATATATATATATACCAGAAATACCAGAAAGAAATATTAAAAGTTTGTGTCGGTCGACCGCCTTATTTGCGTGTTTAATGTGACGCATGTGTCTTGTTGGCTTGGTATGTCGGGCTCTTTGTCTTCTGACTGGCTGCTCGTTACTGACGCCTCTCTCAGCGGTGTAATTTCAGGAAAAATACGGGGCGGCAAGGTACCACATTACTGTAAGCTCAACCCGTCACATTGTGAGGTCATAGATCCACCATTTTCACTATTTTGTGAGGAGAAATAGAGAAAACGTTTGCGTTATAATGATATGCCCATGAATAGGGATGGCCAGGTGAAAGTGGTTAACCGTTCCCCTGCGGTGATTATACAATGGTGTTCCAGATCTCCCTGCCTAGTTTACACTAACCTTTGAAGAGCCACTGCGCCGACTCCATCGTTGCTTGCCATGAAAAGCCACTTTAAAAGGGGTGTGATCCTTCGTCGTAGTGTTGGAAAATATTGTGGCGATCACAGCAACAGAGCGGAGAAGGAGCGTGTGCGCTGCGCGGCACCGCCGCCATTGTAATGCATTGGGCCTCAATTTCCCAGAACCCTTTGCATGCCGGTGCGACGGATGGTTTTGCGATGACGTCATCAAAACGTGTCACCTATCCCACTCTGTTCGATGGAAACCCTGTATGACTTAAAACGAATTAGAAACGTGGATTAAACAATGAAAACTGAACTCGTCATTGGTAAGGAAGCAGTTCTACAGTCAATTAACTGGTATAAGTCGTGTTAGGGAGGGATAGTGTGGTTGCAGAGAAGAAAACACACATCTATAAATATTAGGGATGGGACTCGATTCAAAAAAATCTAATTAATTTGAAACATTGTAATTAATTAATCAAAATTAATCACATATTAATGGCATATCAATATTTGACCTGAGGTCACTGCTGGACCTGACCATCAGAGACCCCACCCCCTTGTGTGCATGTCTTGTTTTATTGTCATTAATATCAAATCAGTTGGTTTGGCTGCCCCTTGTCCATTACTTGAGTAGAAACAATTAATAGACAGGATACCACTGATATGGTTGACTGTACGCCATTTTCTTTTCAGATGTTTACCATTTTTCAAATTACTATTTTATTGCGGTGTCACTGAGCAGTATGGGTGGGAGGGTTAAGGGTTTTCTTTCTCTTTTTTTCTTTCATTTTTTGTTTTCTGTAAAATATATTTTTTATTCATATCACAACGTTTAATCTACAACAATTTATAATGTGTTCTCAATAAAAACCTATTTGACAAAAAAAAAAAAAGTGTAAAACTCGAAAATGCTAACAACAAACACATGAACATTTGATGTCACTACCTCTAAAGCATGGGGGGGGGGGGGGGGCGGGGGGGTATCCGATCAATGCTGACAATGTCCCTTGGAGAACAGACATGAAAAAAGTTGAATCCAAGCTTTTAAAAGGCTAGGATATCGATTGAATTGCTTTCCAAAGGGATTTTCTTTTTGTTCTCTTTTTCATCACTGGGACTCAGAAAGGAGAGCGCCGCTTGGTGTGTAGCGGGTTGCAGATGGCATGGTTGACTGCCATAGTGGATGGAGAGAAAAGATATAACGATAGACAGACTGACCGACAAACAATCATGAATGTTCATTTAACTCTCGCCAGTCATTTTTACACTCTCAGAGTGTAAATGAACTGTTGAGATCACAAAGAGAACGTGAAAGCAGGAGAGAGAGAGTGTTGGGGAGAGACCCACCCCTAGCAGAAAGAGAGTGAGAGAGAGAGAGAGAGAGAGAGAGAGAGAGAGAGAGAGAGAGAGAGAGAGAGAGTGTTGGGGAGAGACCCACCCCTAGCAGAAAGAGAGTGAGAGAGAGAGAGAGAGAGTGTTGGGGAGAGACCCACCCCTAGCAGAAAGAGAGTGAGAGAGAGAGAGAGAGTGTTGGGGAGAGACCCACCCCTAGCAGAAAGAGAGTGAGAGAGAGAGAGAGAGAGAGTGTTGGGGAGAGACCCACCCCTAGCAGAAAGAGAGTGAGAGAGAGAGAGAGAGTGTTGGGGAGAGACCCACCCCTAGCAGAAAGAGAGTGAGAGAGAGAGAGAGAGAGTGTTGGGGAGAGACCCACCCCTAGCAGAAAGAGAGTGAGAGAGAGAGAGAGAGAGTGTTGGGGAGAGACCCACCCCTAGCAGAAAGAGAGTGAGAGAGAGAGAGAGAGAGTGTTGGGGAGAGACCCACCCCTAGCAGAAAGAGAGTGAGAGAGAGAGAGAGAGTGTTGGGGAGAGACCCACCCCTAGCAGAAAGAGAGTGAGAGAGAGAGAGAGAGAGAGAGTGTTGGGGAGAGACCCACCCCTAGCAGAAAGAGAGTGAGAGAGAGAGAGAGACGTGGGGGAGAGACCTACCCCTGGCAGCGTCTTCTGTTCATGAAGGGCATTCTGAGCTTTGATGGCCGACTCCCGGGCACAGTAGGTGAGGAACGCACAACCTGCAGCACAGTTGACACACCAGGACAGAAACATATTAGTAGTGTTGTAGTCGAGTCGTAGTCGAGTAGTCAGGTTCTCATCTAGATTGTGGAACCATTGGTGCACATGTTTGTATGTCAGAAACTGAACAGTGTGGGAATGCATTTTATTATTTTTTTCTTTATATTTCCTGTTATATTGTGTTTGCACCGTTTGATTTACATCACCATTACATCACCTAATTATTTATTTTTTTAAATACAGGCAAGTCCCTTATCTCTAAATTTATTTTCCTTTTTTACTATTTAGAGAAAACAAATGGAGTAGTTCAAATAGCCAATCAACAAGCTCACAACATTTCGATGTAGATCGGCTAGCTGAAAAATGTTAAATGTTTTTCAAAATGGTAAAAAAGGCAAAGAGGTTTAGGGATAAAGGTTTAGGGTGCAAAACATGGTCTTGGCCTGGCGGAGACAATAAATGCATCATGTGCTGAAAGTGTGGCGGCCGTGTTAAGTGGTCCAATGGGTGGGTGTGAGGGTTGGGATCCCAGCCTCACAGTGAGATAAAACTCATCCAACCCACACTCGCATTCTACTTTATCTTCTATAGTATTGACATTTGCAATAATTATACTATAATGCATAAAAACTATCAGTATTTGAGAATGGTTTGGTGACAATATGCACTCTTGTACTAATGTTTGTTCTTTATTTAGTTCCTGAAATGGCAACATATGGGGCAGGGGGTGGAGTCAGCTGTGATGCAGAGGACCATACCAACAGACTTGATTGAGAAGGGGGGGATTGGGAATTGTTTAGTGATTCCAGTTGTCTCTAATTGCTGTCCACCCCTTTGTGTATTTATTGGTTTGGTCCACTACTATATAAGCCTCCCTCATGTGTCATTTGAGCAGGTCTGTTAGTTGAGTTCATTTCCAGTTTGGTTCCACGTTATTTTCATTTGAGTTATTATTATGTTGACATCTTAAGGGCCCTACAACTTCATTTGTTGAAACAAGGTTGAGAACTACTGCATTAGAATTAAGAAGATAAACCACCACCACTAACTAACACTATAGGAATATATACTGTAAGACACTTCAAAACAATAAAAGTGCACAGTGAAATGAATAGACAATGTTCCATTTGTATGCTCCGAGTTACAAATGGATAAAATAACACTGAGGTATGAGCATCGCAATAGAAACAAATAGATGAAGAAGTAAACAGATTCACAACTGCAATCACAAAGGCTTTGACGATAGGTGTTTGCTTCAAATACCCAGCAATATAAACAGATTCACAACTGCAATCACAAAGACTTTGACGTACTGTAGGTGTTTGCTTCAAATACACAGCAATACAGGAACTATAGAATATAAAGTTGCTGGATTGAAACCAGACGTTGAACAGGAAATACCTGATTAGGTGTGAAGCCAGAGGCTTGAAATATATCTATAGAATAACACAGACGGGTCGGGACTAAGCATGAAATTAGCATAAACACTGCAGAAAAGACAAGCCGTTACAGTGCATATACGGCATAACATCTATAGCTATAGCTATTTATCTATTTTCAGTAGTAGCCCGACCACAATATAATTCCAAGTTACCGAAAGCTGAAAGATAAGAGGAAACTAGTTCTACTCCTAGAGATGGAGGGGGAAAGAAATCAAGTGTGCCAGCATGCTCTGTACTGGCACGCCATCAAACTCACTCCATCAGAACATCTTGTCAGTCAAGAAAAATAAGAGCTTGCAAAAAGGGAATGTGTCTGTCGGAATAAAGGAACAAGCTAATGACAGCAGGCAACTGTGAAAGAACCAATGGTACACAGGAGAGGAGAGGAGAGGAGAGGAGAGGAGAGGAGAGGAGAGGAGAGGAGAGGAGAGGAGAGGAGAGGAGAGGAGAGGAGAGGAGAGGAGAGGAGAGGAGAGGAGAGGAGAGGAGAATGAAACAGTGGGAACTGGGGGATGGGGGCAGCCTGTCCAGCCTGCCCATCCTTAGCACCATGAAATCAGGCTCTCGCTGTCCGAAGCGCACAGCAGTCTGCCCAGCACCACAACACTGAGCTCTTCTGACAGGCCAGCAGCACAGACACAAGGAACAGAGCTGACGGAGGGTGAGAGTCAGGGATGGGGGCTTTATACCAGTCTGCGGATAAAGGGGGGAGGGAAGGTAGTCGTGTACAGTGTACACAGACAACACACACACACACACACAAATACACACACACACACACACACACACACACACACATGTATGCATGTTCGCACAAACATTGGCAAAACATATTCATATTTGCATCAGATGTAAGCAAACAAGCACACACACACACACACACACACACACACACACACACACACACACACACAGAAATATGCTTCATCCTCGCACACACACACACTCACACACCTCGGTTGCCAATACTGTAATTTATTTATGATGCTGGGAGGCAGAGAGAGACCGACACAGAGAGAAATGGAGAGATAACTGTGGCACCGAGTTTTTAAACAATCATTTATTCATATGAAAATTATCCCACATTGTCTACGACAAAGACAATCAAAAGACGACACAGCCGACAGTAAAACTAAGTTAGAGCCGGGAAAAGAAAGTACGCCTTCATAATCCCACACATTTCCAAATGCAAATCCTACACTTTGACATGCAGCAATACTTCTATTCTAACAATATGCGTGCTCTACGTAGACTGTGGAAAATTACTAAACAATCACACCTCTGCCCTCCATCATTTTCTTCCACCTTTCCTACTGAAATAAATTGCCAAGTTTGTTTGACAAAATGGGAAATTCAACGTATCTTTATTTGGTTTTTTTTCTCCTCCCCACGTGAGAACCAAATAAACAAAAAAACATGCTCTAATTAAATACATTAATCTGTGGAATATTATACAAAACAATACAATAGTGTCTATCATAGCCAAAAGACTGTCGGATTTAACAAACACTGGATTCACAGTATTAGACAATACGGATACTGTTGCCACTACAGTATGCACTATATTATTATTATATATAAAAAAAGTGTTTTTTTTTATATACGTGTACATATTTGAAAATAAATGTACATGGTCTCTGTCGTGTGGAAACCTCATATTT
>NC_137869.1:28838756-28840432 GCF_963924005.1 Protomyctophum bolini | reverse complement strand
TACTCAGTGTTGGGGAGTATTAAGCTACATGTAGCTGAGCTACGTAGCTTAGCTACATTTTGCTGTAGCTTGTGGTATTTTAGCTACATTCATATTTGTGTACCTCGTCAAGTAGCTCAGCTACTTTTTGGGTCATTTTTTGTAGCTTAGCTACTCAAGTTACAAGCTACAATTTTGGGTCTCCCAGAGGGGAGGAGGGGTCTCCCAGAGGGGAGCAGGGGGAGGAGGGGTCTCCCAGAGGAGAGCAGGGTGAGGAGGGGTCTCCCAGAGGGGAGCAGGGTGGGAGGGGTCTCCCAGAGGAGAGCAGGGTGAGGAGGGGTCTCCCAAAGGGGAGCAGGGTGCGAAGGGTCTCCCAGAGGGGAGCAGGGTGGGAGGGGTCTCCCAGAGGGGAGCAGGGTGGGAGGGGTCTCCCAGAGGGGAGCAGGGTGGGAGGGGTCTCCCAGAGGGGAGCAGGGTGGGAGGGGTCTCCAAGAGGGGAGCAGGGGGAGGAGGGGTCTCCCAGAGGGGAGCAGGGTGGGAGGGGTCTCCAAGAGGGGAGCAGGGGGAGGAGGGGTCTCCTAGAGGGGAGCAGGGTGGGAGGGGTCTCCAAGAGGGGAGCAGGGGGAGGAGGGGTCTCCTAGAGGGGAGCAGGGGGAGGAGGGGTCTCCCAGAGGGGAGCAGGGTGGGAGGGGTCTCCCAGAGGGGAGCAGGGGTCTCCCAGAGGGGAGGAGGGGTCTCCTGCATGTACATTCTCAATTTAACGCTGAAAAATAAAAAGTAGCTGAGCTACTTTTCCTATGTAGCTGTAGCTTTACAAGCTACATTTCTCCAGGGGTAGCTATGTAGCTTGATCAAGCTACTGCCATGGCGAGCTACTTGTAGCTTTACAAGCTACGCTTTCAAAGTAACTTCCCCAACACTGTCTGTACTGGCACGCCATCAAACTCACTCCATCAGAACATCTTGTCAGTCAAGAAAAATAAGAGCTTGCAAAAAGGGAATGTGTCTGTCGGAATAAAGGAACAAGCTAATGACAGCAGGCAACTGTGAAACTGTGGTACACACAGAGACAATTTCCTATAGCGAGAGGAGAGGAGAGGAGAGGAGAGGAGAGGAGAGGAGAGGAGAGGAGAGGAGAGGAGAGGAGAGGAGAGGAGAGGAGAGGAGAGGAGAATGAAACAGTGGGAACTGGGGGATGGGGGCAGCCTGTCCAGCCTGCCCATCCTTAGCACCATGAAATCAGGCTCTCGCTGTCCGAAGCGCACAGCAGTCTGCCCAGCACCACAACACTGAGCTCTTCTGACAGGCCAGCAGCACAGACACAAGGAACAGAGCTGACGGGAGGGTGAGAGTCAGGGATGGGGGCTTTATACCAGTCTGCGGATAAAGGGGGGAGGGAAGGTAGTCGTGTACAGTGTACACAGACATACACACACACACACACACACACACACACACACACAGTACTCATAAACAAAGCAGATGTAGGTACACCGTCCCATTACATGCGACTTCTGCCGAAAAGGAGCAAATGATGAGAAGAGAAGATGGAAGGGGTGACAGAAGGAGGAGCGGGAGAGAGAAAACAGAGGGAGTATTGAGGCAATCATTTTCCCCGTGACTGTCTGAATAAATAGATTTGCTTGTGTTCTATTAATGAGGTTCATGTGGGTTACCCCACAGTATCATATTTCTGC